>NC_043975.1:42842013-43129513 GCF_902148855.1 Sphaeramia orbicularis | reverse complement strand
TAATGTTATTTTTTGCACTAAAACAAAGACAAAAATTTGAAGTTGTCATTATTTAAAGGCATAATGTAAGATTTTTTTTTTTTTTCACATCAAACCAAGAAGAAAATCTGGAGTCATTCTTTTTTGTCAGTTATTCTGCTGTTATTATTTGACTGTAGATCTTATTGGTCTCTATGTGGAACCTGAACTAAAATGAGTTCCACAGCCTTGACTGTGGAATTTTTGCACTTTGTAAATGGGGCCGGATTGGAACCTTTGGTGGGACGCATTTGGTCCCCATGTTTGACACCCCTGATTTAACCCAAACGTGTGTGTGGACACACCAGGAAACCACATCAGTTTTTATTTTAGTAGGAGATAGAGGGGGAACCAGCATTCTAGATTCAAAACAACACAGATTTATGTTCATGTTTAGTATTTAGTAAATATGGATACAGTTTTGCGCAGATGTCCAGTGGAGCAGCGATCAGTGTCTGAAATGTGGCTCAGAGTAGTTTTTTTCTTCAACATAATTTCCTGGGTTGCAGGCAGGACTTCACATCACCAAAGTCACCTTGAGGGAGAGGACAAATGTCTGAAAGCACCTGTGTAAATTTAATGTAGGTTTAAAGGAAAATGTGAAAAAGGCAGCGACACAAAGTAGTAAGTTTTTTCCTCCCTTTGGAAATGAACGGGACACTTTCACAGCTTTTTGTGCTGAGAAAAATAACACATTCTATAATTTGTTTAACACATTTTGGTGTGTGATGTGTTCTTAAAGCTGCAGGATGAATTACACACAGAAGAAGAAGAATATACTGGAATAAAACCTGTGCTGAATATTGCTGTATCTGCATACGCTTTAGAAACGCAGACACTGAAGATAATTACAGCTTTATCTGTAACATAAAGTTCTTTGGACATTTTTCCCATATGCACTCTTATGAAAGCCTGTACTACACTGTAAGCCCAGACTTTGTATTTACTAAAATGCTTTAATTCCAATGTACTTCAATGATTTCAGTTTTATTCCATTACCATAAAATGTTCAGTATATTCTACTAATTTGTAGACATCGTCGAAAGTACAAAACAGTTTCAGTTGAATGGATTTAAATCACTCAGGTTTAGTCCTGACCTCACCTTTTTATCTGTGCATTCCGGGTATTGGGCCTGTTGTTGTAAATATGTTCTTTTTCTGTGCAGGGGTTCAGTGGGGTTGTGGTGTTAGTGTTGATCTGGACTGAATGTGTGTATATCAGTGTTTATTGGCCTTTTTAGGGGGCCAAGCCCGCGGGGACTAGGGTTCCAGCGGTGCTGTGGAACCCTATTGTTTTTGTACGGATTTTTATTATTATTCATCATCAATATTTTTATTTTTCTCCCGCTAAAACTGTTACTGCAGCCAAAACTGTACATGGTACGGCGGTGCAATTTGGAGGGTTGGTCCAGACCCCTGCACGTAACTCAGACGCAAAAATGCACATATATCCACCAATAGGGGGTGCTATAATCAAGGATAACACGTTTTGGTCTATAACTCCCACACTGTATGTCGCACATTCAAAAACCTTATATCCTCGGATTCCCTGAATAGTACTGAATCAAGTGAGCTAGGCCACGCCCATTTCCACCTAAGGTAATTATTACGTATCTCTGACAAATTAAATGCTATCAAAACCAAATATTAGATACTTGGTTGACATGTCACTGTGACGGTATGAACCAAATTTAATAAATGTTAGCCTCTATTGCAGGGGTGTCCAAACTTTTTTTAAAGAGGGCCAGATCTGATAATGTGGAGATTGCCAGGGGCCAGTGGTCCCTTCGGACGTTTTTTAAACAGTAAAAATTACACATAAAAGCACTGTTCTACAGCAAGTTTATTTTCATTGTCACAATATCATTTTTTTAAATGGCAGTGTAACCAAATCTGAGCCACTCAGGTGTGAACAAATTTAAAAAAAAAAAACAATTCTGCCTTCCTTTCACATCTGGAGTCAGATAACATAGAACAAACTGTGTGGAGTATCTTAAACATCCAAGAAGTTGATAAAAATCTTAACCCCACATTCATTTAAAACATGACTTATACGAGTAATCGTTACTCATATATTACTCAGTAATGCAAAGTCTGTTAACATTTCAGATGAAAACATATAACTCTTACTCTTGTCTTTCACAAAATTATTCAGAAAGTAATATTTGTGTCACATCTACAAGTACACAACACCAGCAGTTAGAGGCAACTAACCTGGCAACTTGGTAACCTGCCTTGATGGTGAATTCACTGAACTCAGGTTCACATGAAGAGTCACTGTTGTGAGTTTAAAGCAGCTTGAATTTGCTTCACTTTTTTGGAGCGCAAACTCCCTGCTAGCTTGTCATATGCGTTAGCATGTTTTATCTGCTAGTGTCTCTTTACATTGAATTCCTTAAACAAGGCAACAGTCTGTTGACAAATTAGGCAAACACAATTGCCTCGATTTTCAGTGAAAAAAATTGTACTTCCCATCTCTCCTGGAAGCGGCGGCCCTCACTGTCAACTTCCGTTTTTTTATTTACAGGCGCCGTGGTTAGAAATTAGCGAAAAGGGTTCACGGTAAGGTCACAGAGCCAGATAGAGTTAGAGTGGTGCTGCCACCATGAGGTGAAAGGAGAAACTGCATTTTGAACCTTTTATGATTCATGTGCTCGGTTCAACAGTCCAGCGGGCCATAAATAACACATTCTAAAACTGAAGCTGTGGGCCGTATAAAATCTGACCGCGGGCCGTGATTGGCCCCCGGGCCGGACTTTGGACATGCCTGCTCTATTGGGTGCTGCAAATATTTGAAATTTTTATCTCTGAAACGCCTTTACAGATTTCTATGAAATTTGGTGTGTACGATGTGTGGTCACTCCTGAGACCAGCTGTAAAGTTTGGTAATGATTGGTCAATGTGAGTGTAATCTATTACAACAAATCCCAGTCCCACACATTCCTCCTTCCACTCTACTGGTGCTTTTGTCCCATTCCAGTGAATACAGCGGCTCAGACGGTGGAATACTAACTCCAACTGTAAACCCTTATGAACGGGGCCCAGCCTCCACCAGCTCAGCCCCAGACCCACGTCCTTCAGGGACGACTTCTGTGGGCTCTGTGGGGCCTGGGGTCCGAGTGGGCGGGGAGGCTTGGCCCCCGTTCATAACTGCTTGCAGTTCTAGTTATTTTTATTCTTCCGTTGATAAAACTGTTACTGCAGCCTAAACCGTACATGGTACGGTGGTGCAATTTGGAGGGTTGGTCCAGACCCCTGCAGGGACCTCAGACACAAAAATGCACATATATTCACAAGCAGGGGGTGCTATAATCAAGGACAATGCATTTTGGTCTATAACTCCCACACCGTATGTCGCACATTCAAAAACCTTATATCCTCGGATTCCCTGAATAGTACTGAATCAAGTGAGCTAGGTCACACCCATTTCCGCCAGACTTTTTTCCCCGCAAAATGGCAAAAACTGAAAAACCTACTTTTTCAAACTCTGATATGACAGTTTGTCTGATCTGCATGAATTTTGGCACATACACTCTTCTCATGGGCCTGATCCAAAGTTATTACAATAATTTTGTTTGGTAGAAAAATGCACAAATAATTAAAGAGCAAATTTCTGTAGCTAGCTAAAAAAGGCTAACTCTTACATATCTCAGTCAAAGTAAACGCTATCAACACCAGATCTTAGATCCTTGGTTCTCATGTGACTGTGAGGGTATGAGCCGAATTTGGTGAATGTTGGCCACTAGGGGGCGCTGCAAATGAGGAAAATTTTTATCTCCTAAACGGCTGCACCAATTTCTATGAAATTTGGTGGGTATGATGAAGGCCCTTTCCTGAGGCCATATCTCTAAGGTGGGCATGGCTGAACAATGTGGGCATGGCTTATTACAAGTTAAACAACAAACATTTCCTACAGCTGAACTGTTCTGCTGAGGGCTGTGAAATTTCTATGGACCCTATAGAATAGGACACAGATCTACCAGAGCAAAAACTGTGGATGTGCTCCACTAGGTGGCACTATAACAGACAAATATGCATTTTTGCCTCTAACTTCAACATTTTAAATGACACATTCATAAAATGTACATCTTTGTATTCCTTGGATAGAGATGAGTCTACTGACATAGGCCCCGCCCACTTCCGCTGCATATTTTACTTTTTAAGTCGCTACATATCGAAAACATACTTTTTCGAACTCCTACTAGGGTTTAAGCCCCGTTGGCTTCAAACTTTGCACAGACAATCTCCAGAGGCTTCTGATCTAAAGTTATCACAATCAGTTTGCTGCTGTAAAAAATGCGCTAGTTATAAATGAACAAATTTTTTTGCTAGCTAAAAAACACATATTGTGGCATACCTTTGTCAAAATAAATGCTATCCACATCAAACTTAATTTGCTTGTTTTAGAGGTCAACCAGAGGCTCTGTACCAAATTTGGCACAAATCGGACAATAGGTGGCGCTATAAGCAGAGAAAAACCAAGTCACAAAAAAGTTGGTCTGATTCACATGAAATTTGGTGAGCATGATGGGGGTTCACTCCTGAGACCAGCTGTACAGTTTGGTAATGATTAGTCAACGTGGGTGTAATTTATTACAACAAATCCCAGTCCCCACACATTCCTCCTTTTGCGTTCCTAATGCATTGGTCCCATTCCAGTGAATGCAGGGAATCCGGCTCCAACTGTTCCTGCAGCCTAAAGCGTACATGGTAGAGCGCTGACATTTGGAGGGTTGGTCCAGACCCCTGCACGGAACTGAGACGCAAACAATTATATATATCCACCAGCAGGGGGCGATATAACCAAGGCATATGCATTTTGGTCTAATGCTCCCACACCGTATGTTGCACATTAAAAAACCTCATATCCTCAGATTCACTGAATAGGGTTGAATCACATGGGCATGGTTAGGCAGATTTGGGGGACGACTTTTTAACCGGCAAAATTGCGAAAACTGGAAAACCAACTTTTTCAAACTTCTACTTTGGATTTTGTCCAATCTGCGTGAATCTTGGCATGTATGCTCTTCTTACAGACATGATACTAAGTTATCAAAAGGATTTTGTTCGGTCAAAAAATGTGAAATTTATCAATGAATAATTTTCTGTAGCTAGCTAAAAAAAATGTTAACTATTGCAAATTTCAGACAAATTAAATTCTTTCAACACCAAATATTAGATACTTTGTTTACATGTCACTGTGAGGGTATGAGCCGAATTTGACAAATGTTAGCCTCTATTGGGCGCTGCAAATATGTAAAATTTTTATCTCTGAAACGCCTTCACAGATTTCAACGAAATTTGGTGAGTATGACGTGGGGTCACTCCTGAGACCAGCTGTAAACTTTAGTAATGACTGGTCAACGTGAATGTATTCTATTACAACTAATCCCAGTCCCACACATTCCTCCTTCCACTCTACTGGTGCTTTTGTCCCATTCCAGTGAATACAGCGGCTCAGACGGTGGAATACTAACTCCAACTGTAAACCCTTATGAACGGGGCCCAGCCTCCACCAGCTCAGCCCCAGACCCACGTCCTTCAGGGCCGACTTCCGTGGGCTCTGTGGGGCCTGGGGTCCGAGTGGGCGGGGAGGCTTGGCCCCCGTTCATAACTGCTTGCAGTTCTAGTTATTTCTTTTTTTCCGTTGATAAAACTGTTACTGCAGCCTAAACCGTACATGGTATGCTGGTGCAATTTGAAGGGTTGGTCCAGACCCCTGCAGGGACCTCAGACGCAAAAATGCGCATATATTCACAAGCAGAGGGCGCTATAATCAAGGATAACGCGTTTTGGTCTATAACTCCCACACCGTATGTTACACATTCAAAAACCTTATATCCCCAGATTCCCTGAATAGTACTGAATCAAGTGAGCTAGGCCACGCCCATTTTCGCCATGACTTTTTCCTCCGCAAAATGGCAAAAACTGAAAAACCTACTTTTTCGAACTCCGATGTGAGAGTTTGTCTGATCTGCATGAATTTTGGCACATACACTCTTCTCATGGACTTGATCCAAAGTTATTACAAGAATTTTGTTTGGTCAAAAAATGCGCAAATAATTAAAGAACAAATTTCTGTAGCTAGCTAAAAAAATGCTAACTCTTACATATCTCAATCAAAGTAAATGCTATCAACACCAGATCTTAGATCCTTGGTTCTCATGTGACTGTGAGGGTATGAGTCGAATTTGGTGAATGTTGGCCACTAGGGGGCACTGCAAATATGGAAAATGTATATCTTCTAAACGGCAACACCGATTTCTATGAAATTTGGTGGGTATGATGGAGGGCCTTTCCTCAGGCCATATCTTGAAGGTGGGTGTGGTTTAACAAAGTGGGCATGGCTTATTACAAGTTAAACAACAAACATTTCCTACAGCTGAACTGTTCTGCTGAGGGCTGTGAAATTTCTATGGACCCTATAGAATAGGACACAGATCTACCAGAGCAAAAACTGTGGGGGTACTCCACTAGGTGGCGCTATAACAGACAAATATGCGTTCTTGCCTCTAACTTCCATGTTTTAAATGACACATTCATAAACTTTACATCTTTGTATTCCTTAGATAGAGATGAGTCTTCTGACATAGGCCCCACCCACTTCCGCTGCATATTTTACTTTCTACATTGCTACATATCGAAAACATACTTTTTCGAACTCCTACTAGGGTTTAAGCCCCGTTGGCTTCAAACTTTGCACAGACAATCTCCAGAGGCTTCTGATCTAAAGTTATTACAATCAGTTTGCTGCTGTAAAAAATGCACTAGTTATAAATGAACAAATTTTTTTGCTAGCAAAAAAACACATATTGTGGCATATCTTTGTCAAAATAAACGCTATCTGCATCAAACTTAATATACTGGTTTTAGAGGTCAACCAGAGGCTCTGTACCAAATTTGGCACAAATCAGACAATAGGTGGCGCTATAAGCAGAGAAAAACCAAATCACAAAAAAGTTGGTCCGATTCACACGAAATGCGGTGAGCATGATGTGGGTTCACTCCTGAGACCAGCTGTAAAGTTTGGTAATGATTGGTCAATGTGGGTGTAATTTATTACAACAAATCCCAGTCCCCACACATTCCTCCTTTTGCATTCCTAACGCATTGGTCCCATTCCAGTGAATGCAGGGAATCCGGCTCAAACTGTTCCTGCAGCCTAAAGCATACATGGTAGAGCGCTGACATTTGGAGGGTTGGTCCAGACCCCTGCACGGAACTGAGACGCAAACAATTATATATGTCCACCAGCAGGGGGCGATATAACCAAAGACAATGTATTTTGGTCTATAACTCCCACACTGTATGTTGCACATCAAAAAACCTCATATCCTCAGATTTCCTGAATAGGGTTGAATCACATGGGCATGGTCAGGCAGATTTGGGGGACGACTTTGTAACCAGCAAAATTGCAAAAACTGGAAAACCTACTTTTTCAAACTTCTACTTGGGATTTGGTCCAATCTCCTTGAATCTTAGCATGTACGCTCTTCTCATAGACATGATACTAAGTTATCAATAGAATTTTGTTCGGTCCAAAAATTTGAAAATTATTGATGAATAAATTTCTGTAACTAGCTAAAAAAATGTTAACTATTACATATCTCGGACAAATTAAATGCTATCAACACTAAATATAAGATACTTGTTTGACATGTCACTGTGAGGGTATGAGCCAAATTTGACAAATGTTAGCCTCTATTGGGCGCTGCTAATATGTGAAATTTTTATCTCTGAAACGCCTTTACAGATTTCTATGAAATTTGGTGAGTATGATGTGGGGTCATTCCTGAGACCAGCTGTAAAGTTTAATAATGATTGGTCAACGTGAGTGTAATCTATT
The DNA here is from genome assembly GCF_902148855.1 of Sphaeramia orbicularis. Lineage (NCBI taxonomy): Eukaryota > Metazoa > Chordata > Actinopteri > Kurtiformes > Apogonidae > Sphaeramia > Sphaeramia orbicularis. The sequence goes on along the minus strand of NC_043975.1, from coordinate 43,121,649 downwards.
ACAACTAATCCCAGTCCCCACACATTCCTCCTTCCACTCTACTGGTGCATTTGTCCCATTCCAGTGAATACAGCGGCTCAGACGGTGGAATACTAACTCCAACTGTAAACCCTTATGAACGGGGTCCAGCCTCCACCAGCTCAGCCCCAGACCCACGTCCTTCGGGGATGACTTCCGTGGGCTCTGTGGGGCCTGGGGTCCGAGTGAGCGGGGAGGCTTGGCTTGGCCCCCGTTCATAACTGCTCGCAGTTCTAGTTGTGTTTGTCTTTCTATTTTTGTAGAGCTACACCATGAGTCAGAGCCACAGGAAGAACTGTGGATTTACTGTTCAGCTAGGTTTAATCTTATTTAATGTAAATCTTCATGACTTGCCAAATTAAAAGCGCTTCCTGTACTGGCAAATTACATTGAGCTGACTTCCTGCCTAACTTTCATCCACGCTACAATATATTATGTTGAATTATACAAAGCAATTTATATTGCAAAAGATTTTAGTTTAAATCAACTTGGAAATTGAGTCCAATGAACTGATGATATTAAGTCTCATGATTATACAAAACAGTTGACATTGCAACAAATTTTAAGTTCAATTAACTTGGCATTTAGTGTGTTGTACTTAAAATAGCAATTCCATTCAAATCAGGCATTTAAGTTTAATACACTCAAGTTTTCATTACTTATTACTGAAATTTTTTAAGGCAACTGGTTTACCTCAGATTTTTTCAGTAAACTCAACTTATCCAATCTTACAGTGTGCCATCACATGGGACAAAATAACTAAAGGGGGAACAAAAAACAACAAAAAAAAATGCTATGCTTCTTTTTGCCACTGAAATTTTTATGGTCAGCTTTATGCAGTTTTAATAAGTATTATGTAACAAAATGAGTCAGCAGTTCGATGGTGGTCCACAATTTTATCACTCTTTATTTAATGCTGAACTGTAGGACAAGTGTACCTTAATACATTTTTGTCTTATTGTTTTTAAACATCTTATTTTTCCACTTGTATTTTTGCCTCAGATGCATTTGCAAAGCTTTTAAAAACCTTTTAAGGGTCTTTATTTCATCTCAACACCCACCGCGCTCAGACACACACACCACTCACAGCTTACACCATTCTCATTGCCACGACAACAGAGTTCTGCCCATTGCCATGGGAACGCTCAGTCTCCCTGTTCCCATAATCCATTTCCCAGCCACAATGGGTGTTTGACATGGTTCATATTAAGAGGCTCACTGTACTGGGGGGGGCATGTGTGATTTTTTTTTTTTTTTTTGTCCAATCCCATCCAATCAAATCCAACTTTATTTACAAAGCACTTTAAAACAACTGCAACAGAAGAATAATTAAAACCATAACAGAAGAATAAAATACAAGAATAGATTTAAAGACATAGAAACTATACAAAAAAAGATAATAGTGCTATGCAGAAGAATAAATAAAACCCAAATAAAAGAATAAAATACAAGAATAGATTATAAAAACAAAAACATAAAAAGCCATACAATTAAAAACAAACAAACAAATAAATAAAATACATAGAAACATAATAGTGCTATACAGAAGAATAAATAAAACCCAAATAAAGAATAAAATACAACATTAAAAAAAAAAAACATTACAAAAGCCATACAATTAAAAACAACAAACTAGATAAATAAGAACAATAAACCACTACCAATCCTCTTTTGTTATTTTTCTACGTATTTTTTTTTATTCATTTTGTTGTTTTTAAAATTGTATACCTTTTTATGTTTTTTTTTTTTTTTTAAATCTATTCTTGTATTTTATTCTTTTATTTGTGTTTTATTTATTCTTCTGTATAGCACTATTATTTTTCTATGTATTTATTTATTTATTCATTTAGTTGTTTTTAATTGTCTGGCTTTTTATGTTTTTTTTTATTTATTCTTGTATTTTAGTCTTTTATTTGGGTTTTATTTATTCTTCTGTATAGCACTATTATTTTTCTATGTCTTTTCATCTAAAACACACTAAACCTACTCTTACTGACGCGCTCGTGAACCTGATCGAGGGACTTTTCATGCAACAAAGGAGACACTCAAGCGTCTTGTGCAACACTGTGTAATGCAAAAGCCCCACCCCCCCACCTCCTATAAACCAGGCACCCATCATTCAAACAGACCGAGCCTGCGGTGGTTTTCACATGGTCCAGTTGCTTTAGCTGATGCAGCATGAGCGCTGATGAGCAGTGCATAATTTCCACTTGTCTGTCAGTGTGTCTGTAAACGCACACAGATATTTCAGCGCTTATGGAATGAGCTTTCGCAGGAGGTGCTCGCCCCACCCCCATCACAGAAGGAAATTAAATGCAGGGGGGGTGCAGGCCAGAGGCATGAAGAGAGGTAAAAGATGGAGTGTGGGTGTAGGCAGGAAGGGTGTGGAGAAAAGAAATGAGAGGAGGAGAGGATTTACTGAGCGTCTGAGTCAGAATGTGGGTTAAACTGGAGGAGGAAAAAAAAAAAAAAAACACCAGACCAGAGCATGGATGAAGTAACAGACACATGAGATTTGGAGTTTCACCTGCCGCCTACCTGAATTCTGCACCTCGTTTAAGTAACTGTCTTCAGCCACCACCTGCACAGAAGAAGATGGAGCATATTAGAGCATATGTGAGAAATGAAGAAAGAAGAGAAATTTAACCCATAAACACCCAAACATCCAACACCAACAAAACCATCTAAATGTTTAATATCTTCTAAACCACTAATCCAGTGTTTTTCAACCTTTGGGTCACCTGGAATTCAAATGGGGCACCTGAAATTTCTAATAATTGATAAAATAAAAATAAAAAATAAAATTTACTAATATAAATCTGTGTTGAGTTGACAGAGCCAATCCCAAACTGTGGTTGTGAAACTGAAGCACTGTGGTTCTGTTTATCTGTCAAATGTTCATTGAGGTTGGTTTCAGATGCTGCGGCTCTTTCATAATTCATAGTTTGAGTTCTTGTTTGTTCAGTATTAATTGTCAGCCTTGTAAATCCAAGTTGGACTGACTGTACATTGTCGTGTAAAATCTTCAGGGCCACAGGTGGTAGATATCTTTGGTCTCTTTTGGAATTCTTCCACACTATATTTCAGAAACTTATGTCTTTATAGCTCTGTCTAGGTTATGAAGCTCTGGTGAATAAATGCACACAGAGTCAAGGCAAAAGTCGGAGATCGAGCAGAATTCGAGCCGTATGAAGTGTTTATTCTTACCTACCGCCGCCACAATAATACTAGCAAATTAGGCTACTGGTATTATTATTACTAGATATTTTTGTATTATTACAACTATTATTATTTTCCCCCTCACTCCCCCCCTCTCTCTTTTTCACTTTCATTCACACCCCCCTCTTCCCCTTTTCCCTATCGCCCCTAACCAAGCTATATTGTTTAGTTGCTCTTTATATTTATGATCTTTTTCATTGTAATATGATGTTGTCGTTGTTGTTAGTCAATACTCTGTCGTTGTTGTTTTTTGTTTGTTTATTTGTTTGATTTCCCTTTATGTGTTGTTGTTTTTCTGTCCACATTGTCTTGTTAACTATCACTGGGGAAAAAAAAAAAAAAAAAGGGTTTATGCTTACAAAAAATAAACACTGAGTTGATATCTGCAGAAGCAACTGACTTTTTCACTCTGGGAGACCATTTTTATTTGCCCAAAAATAGGTTGGGTTTTAATTATAGACCACAACCTTTTTACCATATTTAGAAGATTATTCTTCTTCACGTTAGAGCCTGCCTTTTTGGCTTTGTCCATGATAGGATAAATTTTTACTCGTCTCTATCTGGATTGGACAGCATATATACCATGGGCATTTCTAGCCCATTTTTGGGAGCGCTGAAGCACCCCTAAAATATTTGAAGGTTGCTGAAATTTTTCCTTTTTCTCGTTTACTTTATGTCCATTCTTAACATGCTAGAAAAATATCAAAGCCATATACAGTACATGGTTGAAACGTAATATTTTAACAACAAAAATTCAGGACGATTTTTAAAGAAGGGAATTTGTCAAATCGATTTCATCTTTCTCATGCCTCCGGGCCGTGCGCCTGCAGGCTACCATAGGCTCTTCCTCCTTTCAGTGACAGCGGTCTTTCACAGAAGTCCGTGTAATGACTGGACTTTAAATCTGTTAATGAGCCAGTGCAAGCCGTGGTTTTCGGATCCCGCAATTGAAATATAACTGCATGGGGATCACTCATCTTCCGTTGTCCCAGATCCGTACCATACTGTCTTCTTCTGATCCGGGTCCGGGTCGCGGGGTCATCAGCCTCAGCAGAGGAGCCCAGACAGCCCTCTGCCTGCACACCTCCACCAGCTCCGGGGACAGAATCCCTCCAGCGTGTCTTGGGTCGGTCTCTTCCACACACAGATCCCCCAATTTAAATAGAATCGCATGGGGATCACTCACATTACGTGGTCCACGCACGCACGACTGATGCCTGTCTTACATTGGTATAACTTCTGTGGGCATAGATACCCCAAAAAGGGGGGGGGAATATATATATATATATATATATATATATATTTTTTTTTTTTTTTTTTTTTTTTTTTTTTTTAATTAATTAATTAATTTATATAAAATTTATTTATTTCTCTTGCTTGCAAAATTTTTCATTCACAACTGTAAGTTTTGTAACACAAAACCAAATATTATTTATTTTTTGAAAGATGTTGAACTTTATTTAAAGCTGTTAGATAAATCTGGAAACAAAAAGGCTATAAAAACTATCAGTATTTGCTCTGATTTGGATATTGTATTGTAGTGGATTCCCCCTGGTAAACTTATGTTATTTTCTTGTTGCATACATTGTTTGTATACTCTACATCATTTAATAAAGATTTAATAATAAAAAAAAAAAAAAACTTCTGTGGGCCCATCACATGATACCATCACAGATTTGAGGTTTTCTGTTGCCTTTTGTAGTTTTACCCAAAAATCTAAATCGAAAATCCAGTTTTTAGAGGAAAAAAAATCGTGCTTTTATTTTTTGTAGACAGGAACATAAGATTGTTTTTTTGTTTTTTTTTTTCTTAAAAAAAAAAAAAAAAAAAAAAGAGCCAGATTCAGGTAAGAGTGTAAGATCAACTTGTGTAACTTCATTTTCCACAGCAACCAAATATTCTTTTACAATGATGTTGCAAGTTGAATAAATGCACCAGCTTATATCTCTTATTAGATATGAAACACACTGTTTGCTTATTTGCCTTTTGGTAAAAGCACAAAGAGAGAGAGGAGAGAAGAGAAGAGACACTGAACATATACACTAGTCTACAATTTATTTATTTATACAAATTATCTGCCTCAGAGATTAAATGTGCTAAATGTTACATATTTTAATCAGACTAATTGGAAAACAAATGACCAAAGTGCTGGTTTGCTGATGTTTTGACAGTATATGATAAAGTGTTATTCCACATATATATTGGTTTATGTACATTTATAAAACACATTTATAAATGTTCCACTGATAGAACCTGCACAGTGAATGTATTGTTATGTACAGACAGTGTTTTGAAGTAGATCTGGTAGCTCTGACACTAATATTCCTCTGGAGTTCTGTAGAATGGCAATGTATTATCACTGTGTATAAGTGTCATTCCATTTGTCAAGAGAGATGGTGGTCATAATAATGGATAATAAAATAAGAATGGATAATACATTGTCATTCTCCAGAATGACAGTGTCATTCCATGGGATATTGGTGCCATTTGCTTTAGAGAGGGAGATAGGGATTATAACAAGGAGAAAACACTGTCATTCTAAGGAATCAAAGTGTCATTCCACTGAGTATAAGTGTCATTCCATTTGTCAAGGGAGAAGGTGGTCATAAGAATGGATAATACATTGTCACTCTACCGAATGATAGTGTCATTCCATGGGATATTGGTGTCATTTACTTTAGAGAGGGAGATAGAGATTATAACAAGGAGAAAACACTGTCATTCTTATGAATTGCTGTGTCATTCCACTGAGTATAAGTGTCATTCCATTTGTCAAGGGAGAAGGTGGTCATAAGAATGGATAATACATTGTCATTCTCCAGAATGACAGTGTCATTCCATGGGATATTGGTGTCATTTGCTTTAGAGAGGGAGATATTGACTAATAAGACTAATCAAAAATCTAATTTTTTGCCCATTTGAATTGTATGACATTTGTTATGGCCAAAAACCAAAGACGTTATTCATATTTAGAAGTAAACTCGTGCTTTACAGAATTTTACAGATCCAACAAATGGACTTATAAGAATTATACTGCAATTAGATTCTTAAAAGAAGTACACTGCTGTGCGTAAAGTTGGAATAATTATGTTTTCAGATACATTACCCCTTTTTTCCTATTTATACACATCAGTAATCACCTTTGACCAGCTGCAATGATTACATACCGACTGCATTCAGTTACACTTTATCAAGAATGAATCACAGTACCACAGTAATTTCATAGGAAGAGATAAAAACATTTTATTCCAACTTGATCGACAACAGTGCCTATATAAATGTCATGTCACATAAGTGATGCCTTGGCTCTAATATATCAGGAAGACGACAGTGGACGCTTTAGTCCCGTAAAGTTGATACGGAAACGCTTTTATTTTGAAAATCAAGTTAGATGGGCTCGCACAGCTCTCTGGAGCTTCACTTCCAGCTGAGGCCAGGGCTACACCGACAGCTAACTTCAGGGGATAAATGCTCATACTTCCATATTCTGTTCACTAGATTTACTATAGGCCAGCCAGCCTGTAAACCGACACGTCGTTTTCCGTTATTCGAAGTCATCCGTCGTTCCCATTATAGCTGTCATTCCATTTAAACTATTCCGAATGACAAAGGAGCAGTTGTTACGCCAAATCTTACGTGGTCATTCGTTATTCCATGTCATTCGTTATTTAGTTTAGAAAGGCCCAACCACCGAAACAGAGAATAGGATTTCTGCGGTAGAACACACATCTGAAAAGGCGGAGATGCGGATCCAGGCACTTGAAAACCAAATCCAAAGCATGTCCGAGTACATCGACGCCCTCGAGAGCACAGATAGGAGGAAAAATATCGGTCATCGGCTTACCAGAGGACGCCAAAGGCAGCAATCCAACGAAATTCTTCGAAAGCTGGATACCCGACCTGCTTGGGCTGGAGACGAAAACCGGCCACGTGAAGATTGAAAGAGCTCGCTGCACACTCGCTCCAAAGCCTAGGCTGAACCAGCGACCCCGATCCGTCCTTATTTGTTTCCACAACTTCGCTGGTAAGCAGAGGGTGTTGGACGCCGCTCGACACATCGGGACCGTGAAGTACCAGGATTCGAAAATCATGTTTTTCCAGGATCAGTCTGCGGCCGTTCTCCGCAGGCGGGAAGTGTTTGATGTGGTGATGTGTCGGTTGCGAACGAAACGGCTCTGAGATCCGGCTCTTTGACGTGAACGACAGGAGCCGGCTCCTGATTGGGAGCCGCTTTGTCCCGTTCCTTCGTTCGTCCCCCCCCCCCCCCCCCCCCCCCCCCAGTCCAGAGGGGAGAGGGGCGGAGTTACACACACAGCAAGCGCACGAAAAGGAGGGAGGGAGACGAGAGAGAGAGAGCAGGGACCACAACGCAAACGGACTCGAAAGGTAAAAAAAAAAAAAAAAAAAAAAAGTTGAGAAAATGGGTGACAACAGGAAACGCAGCAAAATCTGGACACATTTCAATTACACTGACCAAACTAAGGCAGAATGTAGAGTGTGCAAGACAAAAATCTCATATAGAGCTGGCTCGACAAACAACCTGCACAGGCACATGAGAACTGTTCATCCATCAGTACAATTGGAAGATATGGCAAGCTGAGTGAGCATTTATTAGATATCCCTGATATCCACTGCTCTCACTAGTTTACTAGTAGACAGATTCAGCCTTACCAGTAAAATAGTGACACACATGCATGCAAATGAACAGGCGGGACAAAGTCTCCGATTGGTCCAGGGTTTATGTAGGCAGTACTTCCGCGTTTCACAGAAGGCTAATTTTGAATGCCGGACAGGGAGATTTGAAGCGGATGAAAACAGGATCGGGGCAGAGTCGTTCAAATTCACTCATTTGCTGGAATTGCCTAAAGTTTCCCTCAATGATTTATTGAGGCTCCAGGACAATTAGCACAGCAAACCCGAGAAAGTGTTGTACGTTTTTTCCGTCTTCCAATCTGTGCAATGTTGAAGGTAAATTAGCTTAGCCATCCTAGCTAACATTAGCGTTGGGCTGTTGGGATCTGTTCACCAGCAGATAATGACGTTATTAGATACGCAATTTAATTTTTGGTTTGACAGTGGTGGTTAAGAGGGGCCGAGACATGAGATCTCTGTGAGAGATCACTGCTATTCTGCTACTGTATGAAAAAGGCAGAGACGCAAAACAAGCTGAGAGTAGGACGAGTAGCTTAAATGTCACGTTCAAAGTTCTGTTGAACTTGTCCTGAGTTTTCTATTCTAACGTTGCAACATTTCAGTTTCAATAACCATAGAAGCAAAAAATACATATATGTAGTTGCTATTATGATTACTGCACATAATTAAGATGAATAAAAAACGTTGTGGAGTTCACAACAGATCAAAGTAAAGACTAAACCCTTGCTAAAAATGTAGCAATGCAGTTACAGGGTAGGTGAGTGTGGAGGTTGGCATGAATTCTAGTTCTGTAATACTGTAAATAAACAGGGTAGAAAATCTAAATTTCACTTACTTGGCTACACTCTAAACTGCCCATGTTCAATTTCAAAACTGTCTTGTCTTTAACAGCTTGAAGCACATATAGATATGGTTCCAACATTATTGCTGAGTAACTGATGTACTCGACACCAATTTACAATCTTTGTTTCTGTATTTCAGATGAACTTACAAGATTCTGGAGCCAAGTGCTTTAAAGGACATTAACTGTGGCATATGCAAAATATTTCTGGCAAGTGCAGAAGCAGTTACTGATCACAGCAATGGATTGGTGTGACTTTATTATCTGTGCCCATGATGACATGTTTGCAGCCCATACAGAGACAGATCTTTGTTAAGCTCATTGAAAAAGTGATGTGATATTTAAAAAGAAAGAAAGAAAGAAACAACTTGCCAAAATACTTATGGACAAGTCACATAAAAGGGACACAATGCTGAGAATGAATTCATACTGTTTTTATTAATGTATTTTTTTTGGTCTTTATTCTGATTAAAGTTATACCTACCGATGTGGCATTTCTCACAGCACTTAGTAAAAGTTTGAACATGAACAACCCGCCTCCCTCCAAAGCCCCGCCCGCTCATCCCAAGTCGTCAGAAATGGACGCATGGTCAGAGCCCCGTTCGGCACTATTGACGCAGGGGGTACCCCTTCTGCGTCGGATTTCGACGCGGAGGGCAGCCTGATAGAACTGTATGTAAATCCCTCAGTGTCATTGAGCTCTGACGCTTTCCTCTTACCTGATGCGCGTGATGGAAGCGGAGGTGGAAGTGGAGGTTCGGTCCACTTCAGCGTGTCCGTGGACCCCTCCCTCAGTAATCAGATCCATCATCCACCTGCCGCGGCCCCTGTTCCGTCAGTAGACCCTGAATTTAAGGGTCTGGTCTGTGCAGCGCTGGGTCAGTGTCTTCAGCTGGTGAGGTGCCCAGCACGCGCACTGTGAACGCGCGGCCTCCGCGAATTTTCCGTGGACATTTGAGGTTTCATAGTCCATACATTTATCATCTTACATAATCCTACATTGTGTGACACCAAGTACATGTACCTGAATCAGTACTGCGGTCATAAAAGCTGAGCTTCCTGCAGACCTGTCTGTTCAGTCCAGTACAGCTGACTTCCAGACTTTTATCTCCATCCTTCATTCATCAGACTCCTGTTTGTTCCCCTTAGTTGTTGTTTCTGTTAATAAATCCGTTTTTTCCCTTCCACATGTGCATTTGAGTTTTATCCATACACATCCTAGACAGTAGACTGTGGTCAGTGACAGGAGGAGCAGCGTGAGTGAAGCGTCAGATTCAGAGGGACACATATCAGATGCGGAGCGCGATAATGGATCAGATGCTGAACGGCCGTAATGGATGATTGACAGGGGGCTTAGCCAGGTTCGACCAATTATTTCATTCGGACCGACTAAAATGATTGGTCAGACTTTTATCAGAACTATATGAGAATTAAACATTTTTGAGTTTCAAAGCCTGGTGGATTTCTTTTATATTTTAGTTTGACACATGCTTATTAGGAGCATTTTAAGATGACAAAAGAAAAGTGTAAAAATGCCACATCATACCGTATAGCTTCAAAATAATTGTTTCACAACACTGTTTGAAGGTGTTGCATTGCTTTTCTGCTTGTACTGTTGCTTGCTCTGACTTAAACTAAGGGCCTTTTTTGGTAGACAGGCTACTGTGTAAAGTGGATTTATACTGCATGTGAGTGAAAGGATGACTGTACTGAACATCTCACGCTCCTTCATCCTTCAAATAAGTTCCTCAACATAGACTCTCAGTCTTGTAGTAGACTGTGTCTTCCTGACCCAGAGGCCCTGACAGTCTTTGACAGAAAGGTAAGCATGTGGACTTTGCAGGAACATGTGAAAAAAGTGACAATATGTACAAATTAAAAGTTACTATTGAATACACAGTATCAGAGACCTCATCAGTCTTATGCCATATCTCTTTTTAAAAATTAATTTAGCAGAAATCATAATAACTCAAATTGTAGGTCTAAGCAAGTACTTTAACATTCAGGAATAATCACCAAATATTTAATAAAAACATGAATTTATCATCATTGACAAAGTAACAGAGTAAGGAAAAATGCACAGCAGTTATTCAAGGTTTGGAAAAAATGCCAAACAGTGCTGTTTCTCAAGGAAAGTGCAAATATTTATCATACCACACTTTTCTTAATATATGAGAGTCAGTGGTGGCTGCTCGTCTTTCAGACAGGGGCAGGTCATTGTCAGCTTACATCAAAAAAAAAAAAATTGTCAAGTTATTTAAACATACATTCGGCCCTCCGTTCCTTTTAAAGAAAATGCTCAGTGACCTTATCGTACCAAGTAGGCGTCTTTTCCAGGGACTGGACCAGTGTCCTCTCAATGTCCAGCAGAGCTGGGCTGCTTAGATTGCCTTGGCCCATTGTGTTGTGGGTGTAAGACTTCAGCCTTTTTAAATAAGAGAAGCTCCTTTCACTCTGACCTAGCCGACAATATGATTGATTTAACTATCTACAAAACGATATTAAACTCGAACAAGAAATGATTAAATTATGGAACTGAAACAAGAAAATGCTGAAATTATGTTAAATTGAAACAAGGAAGTACAATGAGTGTGTTTTATTTACAGTGCAAGAAATGAACGAGTAATTTCATAGTGGTTTCTCTCTTGATTTCACAGCAGAATGCGCAACAGTTTTAAACTGAACTGTGTCAGTGAAGGAGGAGATCTGAAAACAGCTGTCAATCAAACGGGATTAGCCTTTCGACTGATCCTCCAATCAGCACGTGGGATTCTGGCGTCTAGCCCAGCCGAGCTCCGCTCACAGCTCCATTCACCCCCAGAGACACCCAGCGTCCGGGGGCGGGACAAAGTCGTGGCATTTATCCAATTACCGTCCAGTTTTGAGGCAATGAAAAAAACTGTTCCACTCAGTCCCATTGAAGTACATGGACGCTGAGCGTCTACAGGCAAATGCACTGAGCAGAGATCTAATGAGAAAACAGTGCAATGGGAATGGATGAGAAGTGAACAACATTGCGTCTGTTGATTTGTGACAAAGCTAATTCTGAACAAACTCATCTTTAAGATGAACGTGTTTTAACACATTTGTAGTCAATAAAATGTCAACACAGCCGCACATATTTAACCATTTAATTTTCATTATTTTAGGGGAAGCCGGGCTTCCCTTGCAGTCTATGAGAAATCGCCACTGATGAGAGTACATTATATCCAATAATGAAGCTAACATTTTTATTTTAGTTTTAAAAAAAATTAATTCAAGGTTGAGGTGTTTGTTCAGTGTGATGCACCATAATAATAATCAAAGATTTTATTAAGATACTGATAACATAATCAGTCTTTGGCGACATAGGTTTCATTACTTTATTTAATGTCTTTCTGCTGTTTTTATATATATATATATATATATATATATATATATATATATATATATATATATATAATAGACATTCAAGATTAAATATAAAATATGTGACTTGACACAGGCATATATTTTGAACATATTTATTTACACATTGCTATTAACATTCACAATTTATGCTTTATGCATTCATTTACAACCTTAACTGTTCTTAATTTATACTGTAAATTAAAAATTAGCTTTTTCTCATATATGTTCTTATCCAGTTGTAATTCAGGTACAAATTAAACAGTTTTAGAAACTTAGAGGTCTATGTCTTTCATACTGAGTAATCAGAAATATTGTTTGAGAGAAAAAAGAAATTGGCCCTGATGTTCACTTTTGCTTGGCCAGGCCCAGTAGCTCTGCACTCTATGGGCAGCGGAAGTAATTTAACATCCTGAGATTACAAATACTGTTTCAGCGTAAGGTTCATATCGATGCTCAGTCTGGAAAAAAAAAAACAAATTTCTGTAATTCTTCAGAATGTATGTCCAGATTTTGTTTAATAAAGTTGAAGGATTAAAAAAAAAAAAAACATCTTGATATTCCACCGGAAATGCTTAATGTGCAGCCGTGTCTTGAGCCATGATTTTACGTTATGGTGGGAATCTTCCGGGAAAAGCCAATAGGAAGCTTTGGTTTAATCTTCGTACCCACCTCCTCATTAGCATATGCTCAACTAGTTTACTAGTAGGTATTTTGTACCGTACTAGTTTACTAGTGGACATTTTGCACCATACTAGTTAACTAGTATGTTTAAAATGCATCTACTAGTTAACTAGTGAGGATTTTGGCTTTTACTAGTAAACTAGTGAGAGATTTTGGCCATTTTTTTTTGGCCATTTTTGGCTCCTGCTAGTTAACTAGTGAGAGATTTTAGCTGCACTAGTAAACTAGTAATGGCAAAAATGCATCCACTAGTTAACTAGTGAACATTTTGGCCTTCACTATTTAACTAGTGCACGTTTTTGCCCCTCACTAGTAGACTAGTGTGACATTTTGCCTTACTAGTGCAGCAAAACGGCAGTGGATATCAAGGATATCTAATAAACGCTCAGTCGGCTTGCCATAGGAAGAAAAAAGACAAGCAAGTGAACGTGATATTTATGAAGGTGCCAGTGAGTCTACTGCAACTGCTGCTGCTACTGCAGTATCTACAGCATCGCTGTGAAAGCTAAAAGTTTAAAATAGTTAAAAGTTTGTAAAGGTCATTTGTAAATAGTTAAGCACTTCTTTTTGCACTTTCTAATTTATTTATTTTTAATCACTCTGTAGAGTGTATAAATGAAGGTGTATTTACATAAACATTTGATATAGTGCATGTTTTTTTTTACATTAGTAATTCATATTGCGCATAACTTTTCATTATTGTTGGCAATCAATTAATTTAAGCACCAAAAAATCTTAAGAGCCACTTGGGAGCCGAAAGAGCCGGCTCTTTTTAGTGAGCCGAGCCAAAAGAGCCGGTTCTCTAAAAAGAGCCCGAATTCCCATCACTAGTTTGATGATGTGAAGAAACGCCTGCAAGACATCGGGGCTAAATACGTGATGCTCTACCCGGCCACGCTGAAAGTGATCCACAATGGAGAAGCCTGGAGTTTTGAGTCCCCTGCTAAAGCCATGACTTTTATTGATGCTCTTCTATGAACTTCATGTGAGTCACAAGCCATTCCGTTTATGTTTGTGGGCAGATACTTTTTTTTTCCTCTTACTTGGACTACGGTTCATAAAACTAAGTTCGAACTATTTCTAAAGTTTTTCTTGCTCCACAACTTTATGTTTATGGTGATTTGGCTGACTTATAACGATGTGTATCTTAAACTAATAACAGATTTTTTGGGGGGATTTTGAGAAGAGAAAACACTATGGTCTGCTCATTCTAGTTAAAGGGTGGATCTTACTGTCATTCTAATGGTGTTATTCGAATTCAGAGCTACAAGAGAAGTTAGCTAGGTTAGTGCTTGGCTATAAAGAAGGTGATGGTAATCCCCTGGTTATCATGTGGGGAATGTTCCTCTGATAGTGCTGTTGGCACATTTGTTACTTATATTGTGTATTTGTATTTTATCAGCTGGGCTGTGGTCAGGTACATAATCATTATAGAGGTTTCAGTACATTTGAGAGCTTTATTATTTTTAGTAAACAATGTTATGACTGTTGATATATTGAAACTGTGCACCTGGAATATTAAGGGATGTCACTCACCCATCAAAAGGAAAAAAATATTAGTATTTTTAAAAAAGGAAAAGATTGACATTGCTATGTTATAAGAAACACACTTAAGTGATGAGGAGCACTTAAAGCTGCAGCAAGGTGGCTTTGATCAAATCTACTTCTCATCTTTTCCCAGAAAAAGTAGAGGGGTGGCAATACTCATCAGGAAAAATTTACCTGTTAAAGTATCAAAGTGTATTAAAGATAAACATGGGCAGTTTGTATTTATTTCAGCATCTTTACATGGAGAAGCCTTTGCTCTCTTAAATGTTTACTGTCCTCCAGAAAATTAAGAGGGTGCTCTTAATTTTCTGACAGAGGCATTTGTAAAATTAGCTGGCCTTGCAGTGGAAAGTACTATTGTAGAAGGTTACTTTAATTCTTATGAACCCTTTGATGGATAGGTTTCATTTAGGTGCTTTATCCTTATCAAAACATTCAAAGCAAATTACTGGGATTTGTGAGGACTTTGGATTTGTGGACATTTGGAGAACACTTCATCCTGCAGATAAAGAATTAACCTTTTTTTCTAGCCCTCATAGTTGCTACACAAGAACTGACTACTTTTTGCCCCAAAAGAACTTGAAGAAGTGGTTGTCTCCTGTTCAATTGGAAACATTATAATATCAGACCATGCAGCAGTGTATATGGATATAACATTTAAAAAACTCTTCAAAAAACCCATTAGCTGGAGAATGGACACTTAAATCTTAAAAGATCACAAATTCATATCTTATTTCGCCACAGAATTTAGGTTATTTCTCTCCACTAACTCCCCTTCCTCTAATAATTCATCTCTGCTTTGGGAGACCTCTAAGGCCTATGCTAGAGGCTTAATTATATCATATACTGCTAGCAAAAGATGTAAAAATATGGAACAAGGCTTGCTGGAAAAAAAGACTTAGTATATCAGAGAAAGAATATGCCAAGAAACCTACAGCGACTAAATTGAAGGAAATTATTGCTATTCATGCTACTTTAGACTCCTTGCTAACAAAGAAGGCAAGAGAAAAATTAGGATGTGCAAAACAAAGATTATTTGAACATAGGGACAAACCAGGAAGATATGTATCGAACTTAGCAAAAAAACGAAGGATCTCTCAAATTACTGAATCAATTTTAGATGAGTCAGGGACCTGCTCTTCTGATTCTAAACTAATTGATGATACTTTTAGAAATTTTTACATAAGATTATACCAGTCCAAACAAACAAATAATACCAAAACACTAATGGAAGCCTTTTTCTCTGAGCTTGATCTCCCAATTATATCACAGGATAAGAAATCTAAATTAAATGCCCCAATTTCTGTAACTGAATTGCGTGAGGCTATTCAGCTTCTTCAGACAGGCAAAGCACCAGGCAGCAATGGTCTTGGTACTGAGTTCTATAAAGAATTTCAAGATCTTTTGTTAGAACCCATGATGAATATGTTCAATCATTCTTATGAATGTGACTCTATCCCACCATCATCAAGGGAAGCCAATATCTCCTTGATCCTTAAAAAAGGGAAATGCCCCAGTGATTGTTCTTCTTATAGGCCCATATCACTGCTGAATTTTGATTTAAAAATTCTTTCTAAAGTCTTAGCAAGGCGTTTAGAGGACCTTTTACCACTCTTAATAAAGGAGGACCAAACTGGCTTCATTAAGGGCCGTAATTCTTATAATAATATTAGAAGATTGCTAAATATTATTCAGCTAACGGAACACCAGTCAATAGACAGGCTTGTGATTTCTTTAGATGCTGAAAAAGCCTTTGACCATGTCAAGTGGTCTTATTTGTTTTTTACGCTTGAGCAATTCGGCCTAGGTCATGATTTTGTTAAGTGGGTAAAGGTGCTGTACTACCAGCCAATGGCTACAGTCATAACAAATGGACTTAGGTCGACAAACTCTGAGGTCCAGAGGGGCAGTAGGCAGGGTTGCCCTTTATCACCGCTACTGTTTGCAGTGGCGATTGAACCTTTAGCGGAAGCAATTAGGCGAGACCCTTTGATAGCTGGAGTGGATGTGGGTGAAAAATCGCATAAAATCACATTATATGCAGATGATGTGCTGTTGTTTATGCTAAAACCCTCAATATCAGTCCCTCGTGTAATTCAAATTATTGCCCAGTTTGGTGTCTTTTCTGGATACAAAGTTAATTTTTCTAAATCAGAGGCGATGCCCTTGGGCAATTTACATCAACAGCCAGATAGCCCTGATCCCTTTCCATTCAAATGGTCCCCTGCAGGCTTCATATATTTAGGCATATACATTACACCTAATTTTAGTCAGATGTTTCAATCCAACTTTTATCCCTTATTTGATAGAATTAAGCAAGATCTGGAGAGATGGAACAATTTTCCTGTATCATGGATGTGCAGAATTTCGCTTCTAAAAATGAATATCCTCCTACGCCTGCTCTATCCAATACAAAGGATTCCAGTTTTATTCAACCATAAAGTATTGAAGAAACTTAACGGTTGGTTTAGTTCTTTTATATGGTGTAAACAAAGACCAAGGATTAGGATGTCAGTGCTACAATTACCAAGTGCTATGGGTGGGCTGGATCTCCCAGACATTAAGAAATATCAATTGAGTGCTCATTTAAGATACATGGCTGATTGGATTAAAGATGATTCTTCTTCACTTTGGCTTGACATTGAGAAGTCCCTATCTAACTGTCCTCTTAAAAATCTACTTTTCATTGTTAAACTGAAGTGCATTAAAAAGCTTTGCAATAACCCAGTTATAATTAATACTGTTAGGGCATGGAGGATTACACAATGCATGGAAGGTAGATCAGGGCTTACATCAATCTTCACTGCAATTGCAGATAACCCCAATTTTCTCCCAGGGATTCTGGACACAGCTTTCAGGGGCTGGTCAGCTAAAGGACTTTCCTCTTTGGGTGATCTTTTTGATGGCTCTATTATTATGTCTTTCAATCAAGTTATGGAAAAATATGGCATATTGAGAAATGATCTTTTTCAGGTCAGACATTATATCATGAACGATACCTCACTGTTTACTGATATAAAAGTCACACAACTAGAGAAACTAGTTTTTCTCTCTCATGGAGTAGCGTCCATTGCAACCTTTTATGCTAGTCTGAGGGAGCACTCAAATGCAGGTGCTCGGACGCTGAGGGGGATCTTGGAGAGGGAACTGGGTGTCCTAATAACTGAGGAGATGTGGGAAGACATCTGGGATAATGCAAGGAAAATTTCAGTTTGTAACCGAACAAGAGCATTGCAGCTTAAGATACTGCATAGAGCACATGTTGCTCCAAGCCACCTTCACAAATATAGAAAGGATGTGTTGCCAGTTTGTCTTAAATGCAGGACAGAAATTGATGACCTTACTTACTGTCTCTGGTCCTGTGTGAAAATACAAAAATATTGGAATGATGTATTATTTGAAATACAAAAAGTTCTCAAAATGGAGCTTGAACTCAACCTGGTTTCTCTGCCTCTGGACCTTCCTAGTGTCTGTGTACCTGATGTATATCACAAAAAGCTGTATAATGTTTTGGCTTTTTGTGCTAAGAAAAATATTCTTCAGCACTAGATTTCGGATAAAACCCCCTCAGTTGCGGGGTGGCATAGGATACTAATGGAATTCATACCCCTGGACTTTCTGACCTGTCTCATACACCACAAGACCAATACCTTTGAAAGAATATGGAAACCATTCCGTGACTATATTAATGTGAATATATCTGCTATAATGACAAAAGCATTTGTATAAAATTAATTAATTAATTAATCAATTAATTTTTTTTAAATTTATTCTCACCCAGTTGCCATTGTATTGAATACTGTACTCTACCTTTCATATGTATAGCCTGGAAGGTATGTGTATGTGCATATGTATATTTTTGTGTGCATTTATGTGTGTATATGCATATATATATAATTTTATTTATTTATTTATTTATTTCACGGGGGTCGCTTGGAGCCTATCCCAGCTACTTACGGGCGAAGGGCCCGTGACCCTAGTGAGGATAAAGCGGGTTCAGAAAATGAATGAATGAATTATTTATTTTCTGACCACTACCAGCCTGTCTTTTGTTTTATTATCTTGTTTTATGTGTGTGTATTTTAAAAAGAAAAAACCCAATAAACACATTTATAAAAAAAAATATATGTATATTTAACTGAAACAAGAAAACGTTGAAATTATGTTAAATTGAAACAAGGAAGTACAATGAGTGTGATTTATTTACAGTGCAAGAAATGAACAAGTAATTTTGTAGTGGTTTCTCTCTTGATTTCACAAGCAGAATGCGCAATGGTATTAAACCGAACTCTGTCAAGCAAAGGAGTAGATCTTAAAATAGCTGTCAATCAAACAGGATTCAGCCTTTCGACTGATCCTCCAATCAACACATGGAAGCCCAGCATCCAGCCTAGCCGAGGTCCACCCACAGCTCCATTCACCCCCAGGCACCGGTACCCCAAGCCATGGATCTAGTTCTGAGTAATGCTTTCCATCAGGTCCGACAAATGAATTAATATACATTTGCACTCTTCTGCTGTTTATATTTTCTTTAATGCTGGTGAATGTCATTTTATTTGACTTCATTAATGCCAACTCCCATGACCACGTCATGTTCTCCAGGAAG
Organism: Sphaeramia orbicularis; assembly: GCF_902148855.1. Taxonomy (NCBI): domain Eukaryota; kingdom Metazoa; phylum Chordata; class Actinopteri; order Kurtiformes; family Apogonidae; genus Sphaeramia; species Sphaeramia orbicularis. The sequence continues at coordinate 43,102,693 of NC_043975.1, read as the reverse complement.
CCAGGCTACAGGCTCCGAGCGCCGGCTCCTGTCCGGCTTGCACACCGGTGCACTTGGAGGGCTTGATACGTGCGCGAAGCGGGGTTTGGAGGTCAGAGCACAGCTTGGTTCGGACTTCTGTAAACGAAACTAGTTCCATGATCTGTAAACGGAACCGGTTACAAGAATGGAAAAAACTTCACGCTCCCTTGAAGGCTTTTCAGAAGCACAGGTAGAAGGAGCTCCTGCCTGGATCACGGACCACTGTCCCACTGACACAGATAAACAGAGCTGAATTTAATTTTTTTCAGAAAACAGTATCTCGTAAACTCAGAAAAACAGAGCAATTTTTTTTTTTCCAGAAAACAGTATCTCATTAGTTCAGAAAAACAGCGCCGATTTCTTTTTAAATTTATTTTATCTCGTATTACGAGATAATTATCTCGTTAATTCAGAAAAACAGAGCCGAATTTAATTTTCTTGTGTGAATGCAATACACTTCCATAGATAAAATACCAAATACAGAGGATAAAATTACAAATAAATGGTGATAAATCAGCTACGAACACTGTCATCTTCTCCAACATTGATTCACCAGTAAGCTATACGGCCCTCCACCTTAGACCCTGCCCTCCGACTCATTGAGAATCAGGACAACACCACCGCTTCACATGAACATGCAAAATGGAGTGGGAGGGGCCAAGGGGTGAGTTGGGATTGGGTCTAAGACGGTTAGCTTGGTTTAGATATTTTCCTGTTGAAGTGCTTGTTGTTTAGAATGTGTTCTATATCCGACAATTGTTTTATTATTCCTCTGCCAATCTGGAGAGGTTCTACTGTCGTTAGTTTTTGTTTTACTAAAATTCTAAAAATATCAGTTACATTATTGATATGATAAAACTTTTCAGATAAAGGGGAAGTGAAGAGATTTCAGAGGAATTCGGTGTTGGAAAGGCAGATTTATTGTTGTTGTCACTTAAACTAGCTCTAAATAAAGTTGGACATGGCCACAGTCATCCCAGATGTTGCAGTGCAGAGTTCGGACACTGTTGCATGTTTTCTTGTGGTCTAATTACCTCTGCCAAGGAACGGCAGAGGTTATGTTTTCATCGGGATTTGTTTGTTTGTCTGTTTGCAAGATAACTCAAGAAGTTATGGATGGATTTTGATGAAATTTTCAGGAAGTGTTGATACTGGCACAAGGAACAAATAATTAAATTTTTGTGGTGATTGTGGTGGGGAGGGTGATCTTCCTTGGCGGAGGTCTGCGCTCTCTGAGTGCTTTTCTAGTTTTTTAATTTGAACTCATTGAGGTTTAACCTATTTCATTCAGGTCAGTGTGTCTCTCCCTGAAAAACACTACGCTCCCTCCCCCATGGTCTCTTTCCGCCGCAACCTCCGCAACCTGTCCCCCACTCACTTCTCCACCTTTGTAGCCTCCACTCTCCCTCTGCCCAGCACTCTTTCCTCCTTACAGGTTAATGATGCCACTGAGTCTCTGTGCTCTACACTTACCCCCTGTCTGGATAGTCTGTGTCCTCTATCCACCAGACCCGCTCGATCCTCCCAGTCCCACCCATGGCTCAATGATACCCTCCGGTCGCTACATACCAATCTCAGAGCCGCAGAGAGAAAATGGCACAAAACAAAAAGCCCTCCCGACCTGATCACATTCCAGTCACTATTAGTATCCTTCTCATCCAGTGTCACAGCTGCAAAGAAGGCTCACTATAATAACAAAATTCATTCTGCCACCGACACCAAGAAACTATTCTTAGCCTTTAAAACACTACTCAACCCTCCGCCTCCACCACCCACTACCAACCTGACAGCAGACAATTTTGCTTCATTTTTCACAAATAAAGTGTCCACTATCAGCAGTCAGTTCACCGATCCACCCATAGACTGCACGCCTCCTTCATCAACATCATCATCATCATCATCACACACTGTTTCCTCTCCCCTGACTATGGGTACTGCTAACTCAACTGACAAAAGCCCAACTGCGTCATTCCCTTCATTTACTCCCCTCACAGAGAACGAGGTGTCTAAACTCCTTTCCTCTAGCCGTCCTACGACATGCCTGCCTATTCCATCCAACCTCTTACAGTCTGTAGCCCCTACTATCACAGCACCAATCATACATGCTTCACTGACATCCGGAACATTTCCTACAGTATTTAAACAAGCGCAGGTAACACCACTACTCAAAAAACCTTCCCTCACCGCCACTCAAGTGGAGAATTATCGACCAGTCTCACTCCTCCCATACCTTTCTAAGACCATTGAAAGGGTGGTTTTCAAACAGGTCACAGAATTCCTCTCCCAAAATAACCTCTTTGACATCAACCAATCTGGCTTCAAAATCGGCCACTCCACTGAAACGGCTCTGTTGTCTGTGACAGAAGCCTTGAAAGAGGCTAGAGCAGCAGCCAAGTCTTCAGTACTCATTCTACTCAACTTATCAGCAGCATTTGACACTGTCAATCACGATATCCTGTTATCCATACTCTTGAACATGGGCATCACAGGCCACACACACTCCTGGTTTCAATCTTATCTCACTGGTCGGTCCTTCAGTGTCCTGGCTAGGGCACACATCAGCAGTTCACCGCCTCACCACGGGGGTCCCCCAAGGCTCTGTGTTGGGCCCCCTCCTTTTTGTCATATACACCACCTCACTTGGTCAGATCATCCACTCACACGGCTTCTCATATCACTGCTATGCTGATGATACCCAGCTCTATCTGTCATTCCCACCTGATGACTCCACAGTCTCAGTGCGGATCTCAGATTGTCTCTCTGACATATCTGCATGGATGAAAGCCCATCACCTTCAGCTGAACCTGTCCAAAACTGAACTGCTGGTCTTCCCAGCTAAGCCAACCATACAGTATGACATCTCCATCAGTATTGACTCCTTATCTCTTGCTCCTACCAATGTAGCACAAAACTTGGGAGTCATGATTGATAATCAGCTGACCTTCACAGATCACGTTGCCTCTGTCACCCGATCATGTCGTTTCACTCTCTTCAACCTAAGAAAGATCAGGCCATACCTAACCCAACAGGCCACCCAGCTCCTGGTGCAGACTATGGTTATCTCCCACCTTGACAACTGCAGTGCTCTTCTAACAGGCCTCCCAGCTTGTGTTGTCAAACCACTGCAGATGGTCCAGAATGCAGCAGCGCGTCTGGTCTTCAATCAGCCTAAAAGGGCACATGTCACCCTGTTACTTATTGAGTTACACTGGCTACCCACAGCTGCCCGCATCAAATTCAAATCGTTAATCCTAGCCTACAAAATTCTCAGTGGGTCTGCTTCTACCTACTTAGGTGCACTGATAAAAGCTTATGTTGCCCCATGACCACTCCGCTCATCTGGGGAACATTGTCTGGTGGTCCCCAGACCTTATACAAGACATTCCAGGCTCTTTTCATGGGTCGTTCCACGTTGGTGGAACGTTCTAGCACTACGAGAACAGAGGCGTACTTGCCTATCTTCAAGAAGCTCCTGAAGACCCAGCTCTTCCGAGAGCACCTCCTGTCCTAGCACTTTCAAACATTCCATTTTAAATATTTTAATAAGGTTTTTCCCAGGATTATCACAGATTTTCCCAGGAATATCTCTGGACCTGCTGCGGTGGTCCTGCCTCTCTCCTGCCTTCATCATCATCATCACTCACTTAACCACAACTGCCTCCATGTGTCTCCCCCTACTCCCTCCTTCTCCCCCTCTCCCCCAGTCTCTAACTCTATTGCTCTCTCTTTTTCTCTTTCTTTACCCTCTCTCTTTAACCCCAACTGGTCAAGGCAGACGGCCATCCTCCAGGAGTCTGGGTCTGCTTGAGGTTTCTGCCTGTTAAAGGGAAGTTTTTCCTCGCCACTGTCACCAGTCACAAGTGTTTGCTGCTGGAGGATTCTGTTGGGTTTCTGTAAATTGGCTTAGAGTCTGGTTTTGACCAACTCTATATATAAAGTGTCATGATATAACTTTTTTGTTGTGATCTGGCGCTATATAAATAAAATCTGATTGATTGAGTGATTTGATTGGTTTTCCCCTGTAAGTCGCTTTGGAAAAAAGCGTCTGCCAAATGCATAAACATAAACATAACCTCCTAAGACCCAGCTATGGGTTTTCTGTCCACGTTTGTGGACAACACTTTCACAGCTTTATAAAAAATAAAAATCAAAAAAAAAAAACTGTCCACTGCAAAGGATATTCCATAAAAATTTGAAAAAAAATGCATCTGCAAAAACTGTTTGCCATTTTGTTTCCAATATAGGCAATTAGTTAATTTAAAAAAGCCAAAACTTGTACTTTCCTGGGTCTCAGGAGGTTAAGTTGCAGAAAATTAGTCTGACAGAAACACCTTCTTCTGCAATACTTTAAATCTGAAACATGTTATTAGTCCCATTTGAAGCTGGAGGTTTCACTTTAACCGTCTACACAGCTGTGGTCTGGATTTGTCTAAAAATGACAGTTTGCATCATATCTTTGTCCAAAACCAGAATAAAAGACAGTTTCTCATCTGCTCAGACCATTTGTAGCATCCACGTCCCTCTGCAGCGTCCCTTCATTTCCTGTCTCCACATGAAGGCATAAAAATAAAACACTAATTCAATTGTAACTTGATACCAACTGTCTTCATAAATAAGTGATTTCAGAGCAGTGGAACTGTCATCAGTCCTACTATCCTAGTGCATCAGCTGATCCTCATCTCTGAACAACTCAACCATGCATCCCCCTGCACTGGACCGTTTTTACAACAGACATTTTAACTATAACAGAAGCAGTAAAACAGGGGCATCAAACATGCGGCCCGGGGGCCAAATGCATCCCACCAAAGGTTCCAATCCGGCCCCTGGGATGAATTTACAAAGTGTAAAAATTCCACAGTCAAGGCTGTGGAACTCATTTTAGTTCCGGTTCCACATACAGACCAATATGATCTACAGCAGGCGTCACCAACCCTGGCCCTCGAGGGCTACTATCCTGCATGTTTTAGATGTTTCCCTCTTCCAGCACACCTGACGGTCGTTATCAAGCTTCTGCAGAGCTGGATGATAGGCTTATCATTTGAATCAGGTGTGTTGGAAGAGGGAAACATCTAAAACATGGAGGACAGTAGCCCTCGAGGACCAGGGTTGGCGACCCCTGATCTACAGTAAAATAATAACAGCAGAATAACCTACAAAAAACTGTATGATCTATATGTGTATATGTTCAAATATGCTAGTATCACCTGCACAGAGTTTATTTCAGGTCTAACAGCGTCAGTATTCTGTAAAATAACCAAAGTGTTGGTTGAATGTTGTTTGCACCTGTGGATGACACCTCAGAATCCTTCTACAGGGTGTTTCAAAAAAAAAGTATACACTCAGAAAAATGCCTAAAAAATAAAAGTTCCATAAGTTTCAGAAAATATCTATATGGTTATTGATAGACCAAGGTCTCATGCTTTCATTACCACAATGGCAGGTATCAGCCACACCACGTGAGTGACCATGATCCTTGCACTTTATTGGGATAGAAAATGGCTTGCGCACAGATATGAGAGGGATAAAACAAGATCAGACACCACAGTTGGAAAGCTTAGGCAGGTGCTTTAATGCTGTGTAATTTACAAGAAAATTCAGTTAACCCTTTGTCTTCCAGAAGCCTCCAAACTTTGCACCCAGGTTGAGCCATCCAGGCATGACTACGTACATTTCTCGGAAGCTACGAAGCACTGTTTACATTTGTCAGACCACAGTCCATTTTAGGCACTGAACCATCCCGTTGAGTGGCCCCCAAGATCCCGCGATCTTACCCCACTTGACTTTTTCTTGTGGGGCCATCTGAAGTCAAAGGTCTACGCCACTCCGCCAAGAAACCTGGATGACCTGCAGGATCGTATTGAAGCTGAAGTAACTCTTTTGAGGCAGGATGGTGGAATGATAAGGCGTGTGGTTTATGACATGTTAAGGAGGGCAGAGCTGTGCCTGCGAAGAAATGGTGGCCACATAGAAGACTGAACTGTGTGTGCCTGCGTTCTTTGGCATGGACTACGATCAGAACCAGACGTGCAAGGACTTGCTGTTTGAGTGAAGGAAGGCACAGCCTGGGTGCAAAGTTTGGAGGCTTCTGGAAGACAAAGGGTTAACTGAATTTTCTTGTAAATTACACAGCATTAAAGCACCTGCCTAAGCTTTCCAATTGTGGTGTCTGATCTTGTTTTAACCCTCTCATATCTGTGCGCAAGCCATTTTCTATCCCAGTTAAGTACAAGGACCATGCTCACTCACGTGGTATGGCTGATACCTGCCATTGTGGTAATGAAAGCATGAGACCTTGGTCTATCAATAACCGTATAGATATTTTCTGAAACTTATGGAACTTTCATTTTTTAGGCATTTTTCTGAGTGTATACTTTTTTTTTGAAACACCCTGTATTGTGTCTCGGTCCACATGTTGTCTGGGTTCATGTTGAAACTGTATGTCATGAGCAATGTAAAAACCAAAGCCAAATTCCTTGTATGTGTTCACATACTTGGCCAATTAAACTGATTCTGATTTATCCTATCATGTGACTTCATTGGAGTTTATATCTGTGTATTTGTCTTTGAATTCCTCACAGAGGCGTGTTTAAACGTGTGGTCTCTGGAACAGTTTCTATGGAAGGTTTCACATTTTCCTGCTGCTTAGAATGTTTGACAGCACAAATGTGATACAGTAGATGTTAAATTGTATTGTATTGTTAAACTGCGCCATCCAGCTCGACCGGCTCTCATGCTATCGAGCGGACAGACCTCTCACGGAGGGAGGTAAGACCCGCGGCGGGGGGCTCTGTGTTTACATCAATGATGCCTGGTGTCGGGATGCTGTCGTAGTCTGCAAACACTGTTCACCGCTGATAGAGCTCATGATTATCAAATGCCGGCCATTTTATCTGCCGAGGGAGTTCACGGCCATACTGCTCGTGGCTGTTTACATCCCCCCCACCTCCAACAACAACAACAGGAGTGAAGCACTGAACGAACTCTACCAGCACATCAGTGAGCAGCAGACTACCCACCCAGATGCTTTCCTGATCCTACCTGGGGATTTCAACCACGCAGACCCAAATACTGTGTTTCCCAAACTCCACAAAAACATTGACTTTCCCACACAGGGAAACAATACCCTGGACAATGTTTACACCTCCACGAGCGGAACCTACAAGGCCCTGCCCCTCCCCCACCTCGGCGCTTCAGACCACCCCACTGTTATGCTAATGCCAGCATACAGACCACTGGTTAAAGTCACCAAACCAGTTCGGAACCAGGTACGAGTTTGGCCAGAGGGGTCCTCAGAGGCGCTTCAGGACTGTTTCAGCTCCACTGACTGGCATATGTTCAAGCAGGCTGCCACCTACAACACCACCATAGACCTCCAGGAGTACACAGAGACTGTCACTGCCTACATCACCAAATGCACTGATGATGTCACGGACACAAAGACCATCACTGTCCAGGCCAACCAGAAGCCATGGCTGACAGGGGAGGTCCACAGGCTTCTGAAGGCTCGGGACGCTGCCTTCAAGGCTGGAGACGAGGTGGACCTGAGGACAGCAAGGGCCAACCTGTCACGTGGCATCAGAGAGGCTAAGAGGCAGTACTCCAGGAGAATAGCCCACCATTTCAGTGACAGCAGAGACACCCGGAGTCTGTGGCAGGGGATACAGACCATTACGGACTACAAGCCTGCGCCACAGACCTGCGACAGCTCCACCTCTCTGCTGAACCAGCTCAACAGCTTCTTTGCTCGCTTCGAAGCACACAACAGCACCCCTGCACAGAGGACCCCACCCCCCACCGGTGACCAGGTGATGACACTGTCCCCAGCGAACGTGAGGAGATCCCTTAGTAGGATCAATGCACGCAAAGCCCCGGGTCCAGACAACATCCCCGGTCGTGTACTTAGAGACTGTGCAGTGGAACTCACAGATGTTGCAACAGACATCTTCAACACCTCTCTGAGTCAGGCTGTTGTCCCCACATGCTTCAAAGCCACCACCATCATCCCGGTCCCGAAGAAGAAGGTCCCCACCTGCTTCAAGGACTAACGTCCCCATCCTCATGAAGTGCTTTGAACGGCTGGTCCTGCAGCACATCAGATCCATCATCCCCCCTTCCCTGGACCCTTTTGCAGTTCGCTTATCAGTCCAACCGCTCAACTGATGATACGATCTCCACTGCCCTCCACTCAATCCTCACCCATCTGGACTTGAAGGACTCATATGCCAGACTCCTGTTCATTGACTTTAGCTCTGCATTTAACACACTCATCCCCCAACAGCTCATCCATAAAGTGGACCGGCTGGGGCTTAGTGCCTCCATGTGCAACTGGTTGCTGGACTTCCTGATGGGAAGACCACAAGCAGTACGGCTCGGCAGTAACACATCCAGCACCATCACGGTGAACACAGGAGCCCCCCAAGGATGTGTGCTAAGCCCCCTCATCTTCACCTTGCTGACCCATGACCTCACACCGAGGCACAGCTCCAACCTTCTCATTAAGTTTGCGGACAACACAACTGTAGTGGGTTTGATCAACAATGATGACGAGACCCACTACAGGAGTGAGGTGAGCCACCTGGTGACGTGGTTCAGGGACAATAATCTGTCCTTGAATGTGGATAAGACAAAGGAGATGGTGGTGGACTTCAGGAGAGTGCACACCCAACATGCCCCTCTGACTATCGATGGTGCTGCTGTGAAGAGGGTGAGCAGCACCAAGTTCCTGGGTGTGCACATCTTGGAGGACCTCTCCTGGTCTATAAACACCGCATCACTGGCCGGAAAGGCCCAGCAACGCCTATACTTCCTCTGCAAACTTAGGAGAGCCAGAGCCCCAGCCCCTATCATGCACACTTTTTACAGAGGCACCATTGAGAGTGTCCTGACCAGCTGCATCACTGTGTGGTTCGGTGCCTGCACCGCATCCTGCAAAAAGGCCCTCCAGCGTATAGTGAGAGCAGCTGAGAAGATCATTGGAGCCCCTGTCCCTTCCCTTCAGGACATCTATAACACCCGCCTCACCCGGAAAGCCGTCCACATCATAAAGGATCCCACCCACCCGTCTCACAGCCTCTTCAGCCTCCTGCCATCAGGGAGGAGACTGCGGAGCCTCAGGGCTAAGACCAGCAGACTAAAAGACAGCTCTTTCCACCAGGCTATCAGAATGCTGAACTCCCTCCCTGCTCTACCCCCCCTCACACACTCAAACTCAGGACTCTAACAACCCCCCCCCCCCCCCCCCAAACCATCGCCACTTTAGTGCAAGTGATGCACATATGCACCTTGATTGTTCTTTGTTACTCCTCTATTGCACTTTTTTATATTTACCTTCACACTCTTCTATGCTATTTGCACTTTGCACTTTTCCATGTTATTTGCACTTTATGTTTACTGCACTGTGGGGCCTTAGAGTCCAGTAATTTCAGCTCTCTCTGTATACAATGTACATGGCAGAACTGACAATAAAGATAACTTTGACTTCGACTAAATGAGGGCTGATAAATCTGACTGATCCCACAGTAAAATAATACCTGGCTGTTATTCCGGGGAAAGCACAGTTTAAGCTGCAGAAACACTGTTGTCCATAAACGTTTCCCATTTTTGACTCCTTCTGTTTACCCATAAACACCTCTGATCTTTTTGGTTTTGGTCTGTCGTTCTGAACAGATGAATCTATACTGCCACATCTGAGTTCCCCTGATGAAATGATCCATCCTAATGAAGCTCAGACCAAGGTTATTATCCTTAACGAAAACTAACGAAATGACAAAAACTAGAACTGAAAAAACATTTTCGTTAACTGAAATAAATAAAAACTATTGTAATTTCCGGTCGATAAGCCACAACTTTTTTCCACACACAGTGAACCCATGGCTCTAAAATGATTCAGCTAATTTATGTTTTCTCAGCTAACAATCTATCTGGCTGACGAAGAAGGAAATAGAACTGCTGCACATAAGCTTGGCATCAATGAAGCGATGGTGAGACATTGGAGACAGGGTGGGTGTGGCTTATAGTCAGGTGCGGCTTATTGTCCAGAAAGTACGGTATAATTAAAAGAAAAAACGATAACTAACTGAAACTCTATTGTGTGTTTACAAAACTAACTAAAACAGATAAAAATTATGGATAAAATTCCCTTCGTTTTTGTCTTTGTCAATGTCGGATTGATACGAAATCGATATATTTCGCTCTAGCAATTTTAGCCAGCGGCACCATACAACACTTCATGGTCCGTCACTTGTGGTCTACAGTCATCTTGTGGTCCCCACTCTAACTGGAAACATGGAGACTAAAGTTGGGAGAAAGTAGCAGAGTCCTGTCTGGGATTTATTTGAATATGATGGAGAAGAAGAGAAAAGATATGACAAAACTAAAATTAATACAAAAATTAAACTAAAACTAAAATATAAAAAAAACTAAAACTAAACTAAAACTAAGCATTTAGAAAAAAAAATTAAAACTAATAAAAACTAGCAAACCTGTTATAAAAACAAATTAAAACCAACTGAATTAGAGAAAAAAAAAAGTCAAAACTAAATAAAACTAAACTATAATGAAAAATCCAAAACTATTAGAACCTATAGGCTCAGACCAAAAAGGAAAAACTCCTCTGCGATGTGTTATTGGTGCTGAATGCACGGCTACTTCCAGTGTTGGTGGGTTTAATTAAAACCTGCACATAGCTGTGTTCGACTAATGACTTGTGCACCAGCTCCACAGCCCGTGTGCTGCACAGTAGATCAACACAAGTCCAAATTAAACCCAAATGTATGACGAACTGATTACAAATTTGAAGATCTGACATGCAGAGGAGGAGAGATATTTGAAGTAATGAATATCAGTGATGCTGACTAGGGCTGTTAGAAAATATCGGTTCTGCAATATATCGCAATATTTCATTTCACGATACTGTATCAATATTAAAAAGTACTGTATCAATATTTTTAGGTATTTATTCAAATGCAGATATTGTGGAGGTTCATTTTTGTTTTTCGGTTTTCTTTATATTTCCCCATGTGCTTGCAATGCAATGCACAGGGGACTATTGTTTGTCATATTTATTATTAGGGGCTCAGGGATCGACACGAGGCATCGACAAGAACAAAGCCATGAGCCACCTGTTCTTCTTCCACTTGTTTCTTTTTCTTATATATTATTTTTCATCTTCCAGACACATTTTCGTCCGTTAATAGGGCCTAGGGCATTGTTAAGACCCCTGCAAATTATACATCAAAACATGCAGTTTCATCAGGAATAGTATATTATGTACTTTTAGTAAAGATTTGTGAATTTTTCGCAGACTTATTTGCAAAAAAACATGCAAAAAAGTCCCATAGAAATGAATGGGGAGAGGAAAAAATCTGCCAGAAAAGTCTACTTTTTTCTGACTGCTACTGCTTCGCCATACTTTCACTTACAGACTTCATTTAAACTTTAAAACGTAGGCATTTTTGTCATCTCTCCAAAAATATCTGTGGTATGAGGATGGGGTTTACGGTTTTCAATAGGTGAATCTTCAAAAACCCCTGGGTTGAGTGAAATTCTCACCTGCCAGAGTGGGTGATGTCATCACCTAGCAGCGAAAATTCACCTAAAAATTTTCTGAACAACTCACCCTCCTGGCCAAATGATAAATAGGAGGCAAAAGATCTTTTCCAAAAATGTAGCCACAGTTCTTGGGCTTCATATGAACCCATGTTTGAAGATCTAGCTCTTTCTAAAGTGAAATGACAGGCAGTAGTTCAGAGGCAAATCCCTCCTCAGCTCCTATTCAAATCGATACAAATTAGTGCTAAATGGATCATTCTGCTCCTGGTGAGTTGACTGTTTTTACACTGCTATAACTCGGTCATTTCTCACAGTACGGACAAAAAAACTACATGTGTGTGTTCCCCAGGTCTATCTGCCACTCACAATCATGTTAGTTTTTACCTATCATTTACGGTTGTCCCGTGATTAGCAGCTGTTCGGGAGCTCTTTCACAATGTTTCAGTGTGCTTGTGTCTGTCTCCTCAGTGCCTACTCTGCTCGTTGTCATGGTAACAGCACATGTGGTCTGTGTGGCACAGCTGCAGACAATTAAGATAATTAAGGCTCCACAAAAAAAAAGATACACTAATACAGATACACTAAAATTAAAAATAAATCTAAATAATAAATAATGAATACAATAAGAATAAATATAAAAAAAATCTAAATATAATGAAGCTCAAAAACTTTACATAAATTCTCTATATGAAATGAATGAGCTCACCTGGGATCACATACAGACACACGGAGCTTTTCAATAAAAGGAGCCTATGGAAACACTGCTTTAACAGGACTGACACAGACTGTGGGCGGGGCTTCTCATCTGAGTACAGGTCTACAGAAAGTCTGTGGTGATGTCAGTCCACAAACACTGACACACACATTCAGATATGAAGTGAATGGGAGATATTTCTTGCTTTTACATCACACAAGTCCCCCCCGATCTGACAAGAGGCAAACACATGGGTTACATTTCCTTTAGGAAATGTATGGAAGTCTAGTTTTTCTATTATTATTTAACACTGTTTTACTAAATAATGGTTATTTGAATCATCCTAAAAGCACTTTTTACTGTCTGAGAGGCAGATGGTAGTTCCTTTGTTGGGACTGCACTAAAATAATGTTCTAATGTTAGTTCTGAACTAATAGAATATGAACATTTGAACAGGATCTTAAACTGTAATGTCTGTAAAACAGAACTTCAGTTTGAACACAGGGACATTTTGTGATATAACATTAGATCCTGTTGGGATCAAATAAAAATGTGTTTAGTATTTGTGCAGATTTCTGGTGTAATTCAATTCTTCAAGGAAATAATCATTTAACAAAAAAGAAACAAACAAAAAACTGCCTTTTTAACAGTATCATGATATATCGTAATATATTGTATCATGATCCTAGTATTGTGATTTGTATCGTATCACCAGATTCTTGCCAATACACAGCCCTAATCTGCAGTGTGTTATTGGTGCTGAATGCATGGCTGCTTCCAACGTTGGTAGGTTTAATTAAAACCTGCACAACGCTGTGTTTGACTAATGACTCCTGCACCAGCTCCACAGCCCGTGTGCTGCACAGTAGATCAACACAAGTCCACATTAAATCCAAATGTATGACGAACTGATTACCAACTAGAAGATCTGACACGCAAAGGAGGAGAGACGTTTGAAGTAATGGATATCAGTGATGCTGACCTCCAGCTGACAGCCCCCCCCACCCCCTTTAACCCAGCCTCAGTGTGTTAGTGTTTCCAAGTTGACTGGATCTGCTGTGACAGGCTCCAACAGTCTGGATGAGGTCTTCATGACCAAAACACCAGGGGGGAAGGGGTTCCTGTCATGATACCCTGCCGAGGGGGGAGGGAAGGGGAGGAGGGAGGGAGGGGGGGAGTAAAACCACGACTGTATGTGCATCTGTGCATGCGTGTGCGTGTCCGCTTAATTGGACAATGCGCATTGATAGTAGGTTACATTAATGAGGTAAAATAAACAGTGGGTGGATTAGAGGGTCGGATGAGGGGTTTCACGGACCGACTTCCACCGGCTTTGTTGGAAATGCATTAAAAAAAAAAACATCCAACCTTTACTGCACGTCTTCACTGCATTCAATTCTACCTCATTAGCTCATTTATGTATTCTATTTAGTCAAAGTATGCATATCTAATAATAATAATAATAATAATAATAATAATAATAATAATAATAATAATAATAATAAAAACCATCAGGCCACATCCTCCGCCACATCAGCACCAGCATCCTCATCATCCTCATCCTCATCTCCGGTACATACCTCAGCCAACAACGGCATCCAGAAGCAGGCGGTTCCGATCAAGCACAGCATCTCCCGGCTGGTTGGGGTTCTGGTTCTGGTTCTGGTTCTCGTTCGGCCCATGCTTCCCGCTGCCTGTCGTGTTCGTGTCATCGGCGGAGAAGCCGTCTCTCCTCTCCCATCTCCCTCCGTGGGGTTGAGCCGCTCTCCTCCGCTCCTCCTCGACCCTCCGCCGCCGCTGATGCTGGAAACGTGTGTGAGAGGATGTACGTGGGAGGTTTGACGTGCACGAGGGTGAGTGGGTGCGGCACAAAGAGGAAAAAAAGGAAAACAGACGCACACGCAAAACCACACTGTAAAAAAAAAAACAAAAACAAAAAAACGTTAATATTCCGGCAGCTGGGGCGCCGAAAAAATACTGTTAAATAACGGGAAATAATCATCTCATAAAAACAGGGTAATTTTCCATCATTAAAATACAGTTTTTGCCCTAATTTTACATGAGATTTTGCTTTTTTTTTTTTTTTTTTTTGACTTTTTAATGTTTAATAAATGATATTTACACGCATTGAAACAATATAATTATCTAGAAATATATACATTAATATTTTTCAATGAGACCAAGTTGTACAATCTACTGATAAAAAGTGTATTTTGATAGCTTATCAGTGCTTATACATGTTATACATTTACAAAAACACATTTATTCAACATTTTTGTTGTGAAACCTCCCGTAATTACACAAAATATTTGTCAATTAACAAACATGCCTTGTTAAACTTACAGAACAAATACTTCTTTTATGGTTAATTGTCAGTAATTTTATCTGGTTTTATTGTTTGTGTGTTTGTTTGTTTGTTTGTTTGTTTTTTACAGTATTAAACTTTAAATTAACAGTTTAATCTCATAAATAGAAAATAAATATTTGTGGAAAAAATGATACATTTGTGAATGTATTTTAACTGTACTTTTCTGTGAAAAAAAAAATCTGAAAAAAAAAATGACATTTTATGGTTATTCAGTTACACTTTTTATATGTTATTTTACATTTGACATGTAAAATCACAGTCTGTTTTTGTCATTTCATTGATGTTTTCCTGTATCTTAAAAATACAGGAAAAGTCTGTAAAAGAAACAATAAAAATTCTGTTAAATCACAGTTTTTTTTTTACAGTGCAATCCCGTTAAAATAGTTAGCGCCAAAAAAAAAAAAAAGTTAACGCTGCAAAAATGTGACGCTGTGTTTCTGTCTGTACATGAGTCATTAATGAATCTGTAAAGTTGGCTTTGTTTCTGTAGTTTATTATTTTTATTTATGTGTTTATTATTATTATTATTATTATTATTATTATTATTATTATTATTATTATTATTATTATTATTTTAAATTAATGGTGTTACGATTGAGAAGGTTTCAGAGATTCATTTTTTTGGCTGTAATAGTGGACGATAAATTAACATGGAAGCCACATATTGCTTATGTAAAAAAAAAAAAAAAAAAAAAAAAAAAAAAAAAAGTAAATAAAAATATTTCTGTATTGAGTAAAGCAAAATATGTGTTGGATTATAACGTAATGAGAATTTAATATTGTTGACTTATTCTGCCATATTTGAGTTACTGTATAGGCCAACACATATATGAGGAACACAAAGCCATTGTTTTTATGACAGAAAAGAGCAAAAAGAATCATGTATAATTTTAATTTCAGGGAACATACAAATGAGTTGTTCATTAAATCAGGATTGTTTAAATTTAAAGAGTTAGCTGAATTACGGACAGTGTTGATTGTGTTTAGAGCCAGAACCAGACTTTTGGTGCACTGTAAAAAATAATCTGTAATTTAACAGAATTCTTACTGTTTATTTTACAGATTTTTCTTGTATTTTTAAGATACAGGAAAATATCAATGAATGACAAAAATAGACTGTGATTTTACATGTCAAATGTAAAATAACATGGAAAAAACTGTAACAGTGAATAACCACAAAATTTCCATTTTTTAATTTTTTTTTCTTTTTTCACAGAAAAATACAGTTAAAATACATTTGCGAATGTATCGTAATTTCACAAATATTTGTTTTCTATTGATGAGATTAAACTGTTAATTTAAAGTTTAATACTGTAAAAAAAAACTTTATGTACACACACACACACACACACACACACACACACACACACACATATATATATATATATATATATATATATATATATATATATATATATATATATATATATATATATATATATATATATGTATGCAGTACAGGCCAAAAGTTTGGACACACCTTCTCATTCTTTGCATTTTCTTTATTTTCATGACTATTTTCATTGTAGATTCTCACTGAAGGCATCAAAACTATGAATGAACACATGTGGAATTATGTACTTAACAAAAAAGTGTGAAATAACTGAAAACATCTCTTATATTCTAGTTTCTTCAGAGTATCCACCCTTAGCTCTGATGACTGCTTTGCACACCCTTGGCATTCTCTTGATGAGCGTCAAGAGGTAGTCACCTGAAATGGTTTTCACTTCACAGGTGTGCCTCATCAGGGTTACTTAGTGGAATTTCTTGCCTTACTGATGGGGTTGGAACCATCAGTTGTGTTGTGTAGAAGTCAGGTTGATGCACAGCTGACAGCCCTATTGGACAACTGTTAGAATACATATTATGGCGAGAACCAATCAGCTAAGTAAAGACAAACGAGTGGCCATCATTACTTTAAGAAATGAAGGTCAGTCAGTCTAGAAAATTGCAAAAACTTTGAATGTGTCCCCACGTGCAGTCGCAAAAACCATCAAGCGCTCCAACGAAACTGGCTCACATGAGGACCGCCCCAGGAAAGGAAGACCAAGAGTCACCTCTGATGCTGAAGATAAGTTCATCTGAGTCACCAGCCTCAGAAATCGCAAATTAACAGCAGCTCAGATTAGAGACCAGATGAATACCACACAGAGCTCTAGCAGCAGACACATCTCTACAACAACTGTTAAGAGGAGACTGCGTGAATCAGGCCTTCATGGTCAAATAGCTGCTAGGAAACCACTGCTCAGGAGAGGCAACAAACAGAAGAGATTTATTTGGGCCAAGAAATGCAAGGAATGGACATTAGACCAGTGGAAATCTGTGCTTTGGTCTGATGAGTCCAAATTTGAGATCTTTGGATCCAACCGCCGTGTCTTTGTGCGACGCAGAAAAGGTGAACGGATGGATGCTACATGCCTGGTTCCCACCGTGAAGCATGGAGGGGGAGGTGTGATGGTGTGGGGGTGCTTTGCTGGTGACGCTGTTGGGGATTTATTCAAGATTGAAGGCAACCTGAATCAGCATGGCTACCACAGCATCCTGAAGTGACATGCCATTCCATCTGGTTTGCGTTTAGTTGGACCATCATTTATTTTTCAACAGGACAATGACCCCAAACACACCTCCAGGCTGTGTGAGGGATATTTGACCAAGAAGGAGAGTGATGGAGTGCTGCGCCAGATGACCTGGCCTCCACAGTCACCGGATCTGAACCCAATCGAGATGGTTTGGGGTGAGCTGGACCGCAGAGTGAAGGCAAAAGGGCCAACAAGTGCTAAGCATCTCTGGGAACTTCTTCAAGACTGTTAGGAAACCATTTCAGGTGACTACCTCTTGAAGCTCATCAAGAGAATGCCAAGAGTGTGCAAAACAGTCATCAGAGCTAAGGGTGGCTACTTTGAAGAAACTAGAATATAAGAGATGTTTTCAGTTATTTCACACTTTTTTGTTAAGTACATAATTCCACATGTGTTCATTCATAGTTTTGATGCCTTCAGTGAGAATCTACAATGTAAATGGTCATGAAAATAAAGAAAATGCAAAGAATGAGAAGGTGTGTCCAAACTTTTGGCCTGTACTGTATATATATACATACATAAACGGGATAAAATTACTGACAATTAACTGCAAAAGAAGTATTTGTTCTGTAAGTTTAACAAGACTTGTTTGTTAATTGACAAATATCTTATGTAATTATGGAAGGTTTCACAACAAAAATGTTGAATAAATGTATTTTTGTGAATGTATAACATGTATAAACATTGATGAACTGTCAAAATACAGTTTTTAATCAGTGGATTGTACAACTTAGTCTCATTGAAAATTATTTATGTATATATTTATAGGTAATTTGATTGTTTTAATACATGTAAATATTCTTTATTAAACATTTAAAAAGTCAATAAAATAAAATAAATCTCATGTAAAGTTAAGGCAAAAAAACTATATTTTAATGATGGAAAATTACCGTATTTTTTTTAGATGGTTATTTTCCGTTATTTAACAGTATTTTTTTGGTACCCCAGCACCGTTTTTTTTTTTTTTTTTTTTTTTTTTACAGTGTATATATAAAAAATAAAAAATTATACATCAAACCTACAAACCTATTAAACCCCAAAAGAAGAAAAAAAAAAACAACAAAAAAACAAAAACACAACAACAAGATAAATAATATTATCAAGTCCTCTTTCCAATGGTCAGGGCTGATTCAGAGTTAATATAATGTTTTTAATAACAATACATTTCTCCATCAAAAGAACATAGGAGACAGCAGGACACTGATAAAACAAATTAATTTGTCCACCAACTTTAAAAAGAAAAGTAAATTTAAAGTTAAATTTAAAGTTTTTGTAAGTCATTTAAACCACTTAAGCTACTGTTAACTGGGGACAACCTCTAATTTCTGATCCATTAAAGTGCAAAGGACCTAAAACTATATCAGAGGGGTAAAACTGGTCTTTGTTCAGGGGCCACATTCTGTCTAATTTGATCTCAAGTGATGATGATGAAAGTCTTTATTCAATCATCACATAATCCAACCACTGTCACCACTACAAACATTGCCAACATAGTGACTGAAAGGCACAGGCAGAAGCAGTATACGTACCTTAATGCCTGTACAGAAATAATTGAACTACCCAGTGTTCAATATAGGAAAAACACAAAACAAAAATACAAACAAACAAGCAAAAACATAAAAAAGTGAAACTAAACCAGAAAAACAGAAAACCTAACCAGTCAAATTAATGGTGATTTAATGTAGAGTAGAAAATAAGTTATCTACTTATTAGTAGATCTTAACAATTGTAACATGTGAGCCAAAGCAGTGAAATAACAGCATAGAATTTATAAATAATGACAACTGCAAGTTTTACTCTTGTTTTAGTGCAATAAAAACATTAAATGATGGCAATATTTATATTTACAAGCTATTTTTTCCATAAAAAAGATGAAAATAACTGAAATTTTGCAAGAAAAATAAGTGCAATTTTAACAAAGCTGTACCTTGACTTTTATTTATTTATTTTTAATTTAATTTAATTTAATTTAATTTAATTTTATTTAATTTAATTTTATTTTATTTTATTTTATTTTATTTTATTTTACCTTTATTTAACCAGGAAGTCCCATTGTGATTAGGAATCTCTTTTATAAGGCAGACCTGTCCAAGGTATCAGCCATACAAAGTCCAAACAACATAAAACACATACATGAGACACGATGAACAATAAAACACAATTACATCTATTCAACCAGTTCAGTCCAGAAACCAATTATTCCACACAGGAACGGTTAATTTTATACATTGACATTCCTCCTTCACTGCATTCTCCATACTTTTAAAATCATTAATAGAAATGAATGTGTGTAGTTTTACAGTGCAGTGAAGTGTAGTTATACATGTTCATTACACACAATGTTACACAAAAATTTATTTAACAGGTAGAATATTGTTACAATTTTGATGTTTAGGACTAAAATAAGAACTTCTACAATATTATGTGTCATCTTATTATTAACACAATTTACAGATGATCCGAGGGTATCATGACAGGAACCCCTTCCCCCCTGGTGTTTTGGTCATGAAGACCTCATCCAGACTGTTGGAGCCTGTCACAGCAGATCCAGTCAACTTGGAAACACTGACACACTGAGGCTGGGTTAAAGGGGGTGGGGCTGTCAGCTGGAGGTCAGCATCACTGACATCCATTACTTCAAACGTCTCTCCTCCTCTGCATGTCAGATCTTCTAGTTGGTAATCAGTTTGTCATACATTTGGATTTAATGTGGACTTGTGTTGATCTATTGTGCAGCACACAAGCTGTGGAGCTGGGGCAGGAGTCATTAGTCGAACATAGCGTTGTGCACAAATGCACAAAACACATTTATGAAGAGCCAGAATATTGTTAAAATTGCTCTTAATTTTCAGGTTGTTCACGTTTTATTGTTAAAGGTCAGTATGCTGTTGTTTTACATTGGATCGTATGTTGAATCTGAACTAAAACCAGTTCAACATTCTTTACTGTTAATATCTTCAGTGGAAATTTTACACTTTGCAAAATCATGCCCGGGGCTGGATTGGAACCTTTCGAGGGCCGGTTTTGGTCCATGAACATCATATTTGACACCTGTGCACTATATGGTCAAATGTTTGGATACATTTACAAACTATCCAAACAAAAAGGATGCCAGTGACCTGAAAAAAATGCAATTTGTTAAGAAATATAAGTACAATTTTATCAATATTCTGCCTCGACTTATTATTTATACATATGCATTACAGATCAGATCTACAAAGGCACAAAATATTCAGTAACAGGCAGAATATTATTAAAATTGTACTTAATTTACTTCAGGCATTTTAGATAATTCATATTTTTTCAGGTTATTCACATTTTATTGTTAAAGGATAGTTTGTAAATGTAAATATTTCCATAATTTAGTGTTTTTTTGCTCTAAATCAAAGAGAAAACAATGGCGTTGTCATTATTTATAGGTTATTATGGTATTATTTTTGAGTTTCATGCCCTAACTTGCACTTTGCAAATTCATCTCGGGGGTTGGATTGGACCCTTTGGCAGGCCAGTTTTGGCACTCGGGATGCATGTTGGACACCTGTAGTTTACTTAATCTGGGACAAAACAATTAAAATGTCAGGACTGGAGGCTGGATGGAGAACCTTCTCTGTACATCTTGGCTCCTTCTCTAACACACTGTTGGACAAAATGTAATGATAAATGCAAATGACAACTGTCTCCACTGCCTTTTGGTAAAATTAAAGTCTGCCTGTTCTGCTGTCCTTTCGTCCTGTGTTTGCTACTTGCTGGAGCTCCTGCCTATGAAATACATAACATTTAAGAAGCTTATTGAGGAAATGTACACGGGGGGAGGGGTCAGTGCAGTAAAAGTACCAGAGAAAAGAATTTGGCTGACAGTGACAAAAACTGTTCCAAAAAGAAGATGGAATATTGTTGACAAAAGTGCCTGAATGCATTATACTGCACCATGCATTTGAAGCAGATCCAAGAAGAAGCACTTGACATCAGTAGAGGTAAAACCCAGCCAGCTGCTGAACAGTTTGTCTGGGCTCAGCACTTGGACTGTGCTGCTGGAGAACTGGTCATCTCAGCTCTTTCTATGTGGAGTCTTTTTAACCCATGACAACCCAAACAGCAACTGGACAACTAAAACCATCTACTGATCTAAACTCTTTAATTCCTGTTGATCCACTAATCCTATCAATCCATGGTAGTCCGGGAGCCAGGATAGCCTACCATGCACCCCCCACCACCACCATCACCTGATTTTTATAACCTTTGTGATGTCCTAAATGAGAAATTGAGTGGTAACACTAAAGCAACTCATTCCCAGTGTACTTTTTGACGTCATGATTTAGGGTACTCCAAAGCGCGATATTTTCTTCTGCTCTTGTGGTTTGTTTTTGTCACAAATTGACATAGGTATTGTAGCCATTTATTCCATGGCAACTGCAGCATGTTATACATCAGAAAAAAGCCTAGAAGAATAGGATCATTTTGTGTTTGTATCTTTATAATACAAACAACATATGATATAAGGACAGCATGTCTTAAAGTTAACTTTTTTTGCAAAAATATTTCATAGCAGCAAATGAAATTTTAAGAAATATATATCTCTGACAACTATTAAAGTGATATATGATATATTCCTGATAGAATGCAGTTTATATTGCATATTCATCTGAGAACTTCATGTATTATGATGTTTTGTTGATTACAAATATTGACATACTGCATTGTCTTTGGGACAATTTTCTGTGCCTTTTCGTTTTGTTGCTGTTCTTGTTACTTTGTTCTGTTACATGTTCTAACATGTTCTAACACAGTTGATGTTGATTCAAAGGCTTTTAAGTGAAGGATATGGATCCATTATTGGTGGACCCAGGAGATTTCACAAGTTTTCAGATTTTCTACCAGGACTGGCAGATATACAATGTACATTGTATTAACATTTTTTGTATTTTTGGTAAGTTATCTTCGTCATTTATATTTCACTTTCGGTTTTGAATTCAAATTTGAATTGTTGACTTATTAATACAAATAGCAACGAGAGCTGGATCATTAAATAGGCGTGTTAGGCACAGAACAAGGAGCTACTGTCTCACCATTACTACGATGACCACAGACCTATGCTAATGACTAATGATTATGAATGAATAAGTTTTACATTTTAAAATTATGGTAAATGAAATGATGTACAGTTTATACTTAGTTTGGTATTTACACTTGTAACAATAATATACATATTTGTATTTATGTTTTTGATGTGATTTCAGAAACCAACAGAGTAGTGTAGATTAATGTATGAACATCTAATATGGATCATCCAGAATACGACAGTGGCCCTCCTCCAAAAAGGAAAAAGGAAAAACTACAAGAAAAGACCAGTCCTTACTGTGTGATTCACTTTGAGGCTCACTTTGAGGCTCATGTGCCTTTGAAATTATTTCCCGAGGACAAAAATGCAACAGCCAAGATTGAAAAATTTAGGGACATCAAGCAGCAGCAGGAAGCAGAGCTGATAACACTTAGCCATCATACAGAAGAACAATGCAGCCTAATTCCTGAACAGATCAGCGACATTCATGGTTTCCATTGGAACTGTTAAAAGAGATTTACAGGGAATTTGGATCATCTGAGACTGAAACCTGAAGCTGCTCAAGAATCTGAGCAAAGAACATCACTTCAGTCGTCTGGTGAAAAACATCATGTTCTCTTTAATCTGGACTGTATCTTTTGTGGGTCTAACACAAAAAAGACCATCAAAGTGAAAGCGTCCTGGACTACTCAACCCTTGTCACTGTTCCAAATCTGTGGTTGAAATGGCAGAAAAGAGAAGCTTTTGACATGGATTAGAGGGCATGACTTATTTGCCTGTGAAGCAAAGTTTCACCGAAAGTGCATGATAGATTACATGCAAGCCCCTGAATAGTGGAGGAGTCATGATGAAGAGGCAAAAAGAACACAGGAGAGCCTTTCAGAAGCACACACAAAAGCTTTCCAAGATGTATGTCAAGTTGTAAACAGAAATATTCCATCAGAGGAAAGTCTTGAGGTTGTCTCATCTACAGCAGCTTTACATCACATCTCTGGAACAAACAGCAACCAGAAATATTGAAGTTAAAACCTGAAGAGCAAATTGATCAAGCAGTTTGGAAAGCAAATAACGTTTTGTGACATGGAAATCTCTGGACAATATCAATCTGCAATCCTATTCAGTTCTTCCCTGGACATAAATACAGTTGTCAAACATGCTTACATGCTTGGTTCAACAGATACCTTTGAAAGTGTTGGCTTAACACTGCATACTTTGATAAAGGAATCATATGAGAAATCTCCACTTCTGAAGTGGCCACCGTCTCCTCAAGACCTTGAAGTGATAAACCTGCCTGATGAGCTGATCACACTACTGTCCTTTATCATTTGTGGAAAGAAAGTTTCTACTTCATCGCATGCGCATCGACTGGTATCATCAATCGGACAGGATGCAGGACATCAACAAATGGATCTTGGAAGTTGGCCAAATGTGCTGATGGCTATGTCTCTGAGGCATCTCTTCAGAAGTAAAACCCTCATCAGGTTGCTTCACAGATTGAGTCATTGTGAATCCTGCCAAACTTGGTGAGACCTGGGATGTCTCTGAAGATTTGGACACATTTACGTGCTGCATGTATGGGGACAAGTCTATGCATGGAAAGGTCAATGACCTAAGACTTAGTCATAAAAACAAATTATGCGCCAAACAAGGAAAGGACATTCCAAACAATGTGGACATGTCTTCCCTACCACCATGTCGAAGAAGTCTTATCCAGCATATAAGAAGGGTACACGGACTACCAGGTGTCCGTGTGGTAAAAAGCCAAATTTGCCAACTCCACTGTTCCGTCACCAGTCCAGGGTCACGGATGGTTAATGACAGATGATGGTCTACATCCACTATGGTTCGAGGGAGAAGGAAAATCAGCCGCCAAACTTGCAGGACATATGTGAGGAGGAAGAGGACAATGTAGAATCACGTTCAGACAGTGAAAGTGATGCAGAAAGTGGAAATGATGAATCTGATGATCCTGTTGTCATAGACAGTGATACAGACACTGACTATGAATAAACTTTGTTGCAACAGTGCTTCATGTATGATATGATGTATACAAATACTGATACAGCTGTATATTGTGACCTGAATACACATAAGCAACATTTACTCTTTAGGTTTTGCTAAATAATTCAAACAGTAAGTTTGGTAGTTTACATTTTGTATATTGACAGGAATCTGTGTGACATTTTGAGTCGTTTCAAGTAACATGGGTTTATAAATACTGAAGATTTGGAAGAGTGATGTTTTATCATGTCATTATTTTGTAATTTTAGTATAATTACAAGACTAAAATTATTTTACTTGTAACTAGAGATTATAGACTGTGTCAAGTCTAACATGTTGCAATTGCCAAGAGATATATTCCTACAATACCTATGTCAATTTATGATAAAATGAACTGAAAGAGTATCAGAAAATATTGAACTTTTGAATACCCTAATATCTAAACATGTAGGCATCAAAACATCATAATGCATGTAATTCTAGCATGAATATGCAATATATACTGCGTTCAATCAGGAATATGTTATACATTACCAGAATAGTTGTCAGAGATATATATTTCTTCAAAGTTTATTTGCTGCTATGAATTTTTTTGCCAAAAAGTTAACTTTAAGACATGCTGTCCTTATATCTCATTTTTATTGTGATAAAGATACAAAAACAAAATGATTATATTTGGAAACTAGAGATTTTAGGCTTTTTTCTGATGTATAACATGATGCAGTTGCCATGGGACAAATGGCTACAATACCTATGTCAATTTGTGGCAAAAACAAACCACAAGAGCAGTGGAAAATATCGCGCTTCGGAGTACCCTAAAACATGACGTCAAAAAGTTCACTGGGAATGAGTTGCTTTAGTGTTACCACTCAATTTCTCATTTAGGACATCACAAAGGTTAAAAAAAAGTCAGGTGACATTTTGTTGTGTGTGTGTGTGTGGGGGGGGGGGGCATGGTAAGTGATCCTGGCTACCGGATTATGGAAATAATTGGTGTAAAATACAGTTCTTCATCTTTTCATGGTCATAAGATATGACCATATTTGGACATTCAGAGGCTCCGTAGTTGGTTGGTTGGTTGGTTTGGTTTGGTTTGGTTTGGTTTGGTTTTGGTTGGTTGATTGGTGGGTTGATTGGTGGGTTGGTTGGTGGGTTGATAGGTAGGTAGGTAGGTAGGTAGGTAGGTAGGTAGGTAGGTAGGTAGGTAGATAGATAGATAGATAGATAGATAGATAGATAGATAGATAGATAGATAGATAGACAGACAGACAGACAGACAGACAGACAGACAGACAGACAGACAGACAGACAGATAGATAGAGAATGTAAAGAGCTAAAAAAATGAGTTCAATTACAGAGAAAATTGCTTTGTTTGATGTAGCTCCTGCACCAGAGCATCAGTTCATTCACATGGTTTATACACCACCAGCAGTAAACAGAAAATGGCTAATAAATGAACCAAATAAATAAGAGCGAGGCAGAGATATAAGAGAGGAAGATGATGGTGATAAGAGGAAGTGGATGTGGATTAAAGATAGGACACTGTTATCACTGCACATGGACTTCAAAGGCTCTGTTGGCAGGAAAAAGCACTGGAAGTTTCTTTGAAAAAGTTTAATTTCATAAGTAATCCCTGAGCCGGGGGCTGGTGGGAAAAACAATAGTGTGTGAAGTCAATGAATTTAGCTAATCTGTTTCACACAGCTTCAGGGGCTGACAGAGGCACAGGGACGAAAGCAAACCTCTGCACCAGGAGCTGAGATTGGATGAAATAGAAACATCTGATGATACTGCAGCTTTGTGTGAAATGTGTCTCATAACTGAGCACCAATTAATTCTACATCAATCCAGGTTATTTTTGACAGTGTATTTAGTTGTTTTTACTTTTAGAACAAATAGGAGACATCATCAAATTCACAGAGGAGACACAGAAAGACAAAAACACCTACAATTAATAATAATAATAACAATAATAATAATAATAATAAACAAAATAGCAAAATGCACAGCATGAAATAAAACACAGAAAAGATTATAAAAACACCAACTAAAGACAACCCATGTATATGATAAAATAGTAAAAAATGCACTAAAATAAATAAGTTGGTAGAGGTGAAAAAAAATATTGCACTAAGAGACTAAAAGACCCCATTGGTTCTGCTAACATTAAAAAAAATCTCATAAAATAACTAAAATGGCTGCTGTCGGAGCTTAATAGTTCTGAAGGAATAAATGACCCGAACAGAGAACAAAAACCATTGAGTAAAAGCACATTCAAATTCATTAAACTACAGAGGAGGGTTAAAGCCAGTGGAAAAGAAAAAGGTCCAACATTTTTTAAATTATTATTATTCTGAGAAAAAAGTCAAAATTCTGACTTTTTTCTCAAAATAATAATAAAAACAAATATTGGACCTTTTTTGTTTTTTTCAGTGGCCCTACACCTCTTCCGTACTCTTCAAGTATTTCAAAAGTCTGGATATTTTTTTTTTTATCATAATGCTAAAGGAAAGGGTCAAAGTAAATATTGAAGGTTATGTTTAGTCATAAAAGCATAAAAGTTTGGACATTAAAAATAATGACTCCAATTTTACTCAAACAATAACTGTCAAGAAAAGAAAAAAAAAACTACATTTGATTGATATTAAATTTCAGTCAAAACATGCATTTTTTTTCAGGATTTAATTAGAAAAAAATAGAATATCTTTGTAATATGAACTTTGGAATCAATGGTTTATCTATTTGTATAATAAAATTAAAAACAGTCACTGATATTAACTTCAGATGTCCCTGTTCCCATGTACATAAATATATTTTGTCTTTCTGCCTTTGTGTTTTTTCTCTGTCTCCACAGCCCATATGTGATCCTGGATACAAGCTGGCATCATGCTGATTCTTGCAAAACGCCTGGTTGCCATGACGACACAGCAGCTCCTCTCTCCTCTAAATGCGATTTGGATTGTGTTGTGGACATAAGAGGTGCAGGCAGCACAACAGGGCAAAAAAAAAAAATGCTATATAAGTGTGATGTATTATTATTATTATTATTATTATTATTATTATTATTATTATTATTATTATTATTATTATTATTATTATTATTATTACCCTGGATGTGTGCAGGCTCTGCTCTGCCTTTCTGCAAAAAAAAAAAAAAAAGGAATAGCTTGGAAGATTAATTTCAAACAGGTCCTCATTTGCATACAGGGTTTGTCATTTGGTATGTATTGTGTGTGTGTGTGTGTGTGTTCTACCCACTTCTACCCAGAAGCCAATCCAATCCCCTCAGCTAAGACAGTTGGTATGGAAACGGATCAGTAAAGCTCCAAATCTGTCTTTTAAAGACTCATTACTGGATGCTGCCTGACACCCATTAATATCACTGCCTCTGTGCAAGGCAAAAGAAGGCATCAAACCAACCCCAGATTGCTGCAGGGGTGTGATGAAAGTGTGAACGGCTCTGTGGTGATCATCCTGTTTGCTTTGCCTGCTCTCCTGTAAGTATTTCCATTTCCTCTCCTCCTTTTTCTGACTTTCTTTTGCTGCTTGAAGGTGCACTTTACCACCACAGCGAAAATGTGATAACATGTTGTTTTGCATCAGAGATAATGGTTTTCCCACTAGGAGATAAAATGATGGGAGTTTCCTGAGGTGTATGGGGTCCCGTTTAGGGCTGTGTATTGGCAAGAATCTGTCGATACAATACAAATCACAACATGAGGATCACAATACAATATATCACGACATATCATGATACTGTTAAAAAGACAAATTTTTGTTTCTTTTTTTTTTAAATGATTATTTCCTTGAAGAATTGAATTACACCAGAAATATGCACAAATACTAAACACATTTTTATTGATCCCAACAGGTTCTAATGTTATATCACAAAATGTTCCTGTGTTCAAACTGAAGTTCTTTTTTTACAGACATTACAATTTAAGATCCTGTTCAAATGTTCATATTCTATTAGTTCAGAACTAACATCAGGTCGTTCAATCCCAACAAAGGAACTAACATTATTTAATAAAAGAGTGTTAAATAATAAACAAAATATAAACAAAAAAGAGAAAAAAAACAACAAACAAAAATGAACCTCCACAATATCTGCATTTGAATAAATACCTAAAAATATTGATACAGTACTTTTTAATATTGATACAGCAAAATGAAATATCATGATATATTGCAGAACAAATAGTTTCTTACACCCCTAGTCCTGTTTAGCTGTTTGGTGTTTCACAAGCTGTGAAATCCCGAAATTAAACAGCAATAAAAGCAGAAATGAGTAAAGAGCAAGTAACGATAGAAGCAAAACAAACAGAATGTTGATACAACTGTAGCGGATATTTGGAATCAAAATGAAATCAACTGAAAAGTGACTGAATTAAAGACTTTAACAGAACTCAAATAACCACTAGAGCAGTGTTTTTCAACCTTGGGGTCGGGACCCCACGTGGGGTTGCCTAGAATTCAAATGAGGTCTCCTGAAAATTTATAGTAATTGATAAAAAACAAACAAACATAGTGATAAAAAATCTGTGCTGAATTGACAGAGCCAATCCCAATCCATAACAAACTGTGGTTGTAAAACTGCAGCACTGTGGTTCTGTTTCTCTGTCATATATTCATTGTGGTCGGTTTCAGATGCTGCAGCTCTTTCATATTTCATAATTTGAGTTCTTGTTTGTTCAGTATTAAAAAACAGTTCTAAATGGTTCCAGAGGCATCAATGAAGGATTTCTGAGATATTTAAACCTGTTTCAACCCATTTTTGTGTGTGTGTGGGGGGGTCATCAGTGCCCCCCAGTGGTAAAGCAAATGTGCTCCAAAAAATGAAATTCACATCATATTTTTTAATACCTTTGCAAACACTTCTAAATGGTTCCAAAGGCATCATTGAAGGAATTCTGAGGTATTTAAACCATTTTCAACCCATTTTTGAGGGGGGGGTCATCAGCGCCTCCTGGTGGTCAAACAGGATATAGTATGTGCTCCAAAAAATGAAATTCTAGTAATATTGTTTAATACCTTTAAAAAATGTTCTAAATGTTTCCAGAGGCATCATTGAAGAATTTCTGAGGTATTTTAACCATTTTCAACCCATTTTTGAGGGGGGTCATCACCACCCCCCGGTGGTCAAACTTAAGGTTAATGTATGTACGTGCTCCAAAAAAGGAAACTCTGGTCATTTTTTTTGAATACCTTTAAAAACAGTTCTAAAAGGCATCACTGAAGGATTTCTGAGGTATTTAAACCTGTTTAAACCCATTTTTGAGGGGGTTAATCAGCACCCCCCAGTGGTCAAACATAAGGCTATTGTATGTGCTCCAAAAAGTTTAATTCTGGTCATATCTTTTAATACCTTTAAAAAATGTTCTAAATTGTTCCAAAGGCATCAATAGATGATTTCTGAGGTATTTAAACCATTTTTGAGGGGGGTCATCAGCACCCCCCAGTGAAAAGAAAATAAAAAAAATGAAATTCTGATCATATGTTTAAATAACTTTAAAAATAGTTCTAAATGGTTCCAAAGGCATCACTGAAGGATTTCTGAGGTATTTAAACCATTTTCAACCTATTTTTGATGGGGGTCATCAGCGCCCCCCGGGGGTCAAACATAAGGCTAGTATGTGCTCCAAAAAATGCAATTCTAGTCATATTTAAAAAAAAAAAAAAAAACCTTTAAAAACAGTTCTAAATGGTTCCAAATGCATCAATGAAGGCTGTCTGAGGTATTTAAACCTGTTTCAACCCATTTTTGAGGGGGTCATCAGCGCCCCCCGGTGGGCAAACATAAGGCATTGAAAGATTTAATCCTGTTTCAACCCATTTTTGAGGGGGGTCATCAGTGCCCCCGGTGGTCAAACATAAGGGTATAGTATGTGCTCTAAAAAATGTAATTCCAGTCATATTTTTAAATAACTTTGAAAAAGAGTTTGAAATGGTTCCAAAGGCATCAATGAAGGATTTCTGAGGTATTTAATCTTGTTTCAACCCATTTTTGAGAGGGGTCTTCAGCGCCCCCCGGTGGTTGAATATAAGGCTATGGTATGTGCTCCAAAAAATTAAATTCTAGTCATATTTTTAAATATATTTAAAGGTGGATGTTTGGGTCTTTATGGGTTAAAGGTGGACGTTTGGGTCTTTAAGGGTTAATAATATATGTAATAATTTATGTTGCATAATTGTGTTTGAATTGTGATGATTCAATATTTTTTTTTGAATTTTGATTAAGTTGTTATGACTGTCTCATTCCACTGGTCTGAGGCAAATGCCTCCAGAATAAAAGTAGTGAAACTTTACTCAGTCGTAGTGAAGACTCAGACACCCAAACCTGTATTTTTGCAGATTTGATGGTATAAAAGGTCAGTTTCTCTGTCCGTGGTCGGTCTGTGGAGCTTCAAGACTTTACCCACAGTTCCTGGTGGTGGATCTGAGTGCAGGTGTTGGTAATTATGGAAGTGTGTGAAAACCCTGCAGATGTGGACAGTGGGTTTGACTTCATTACTCTCTAGCACCCTCTGCTGTTTTATTTTCGGTCAAATAAAGGCTGCAGAGTTGTTCATTTATGATTTACACCAGGAGTGTCAATATGGGGCCATTATTGTAGCAATATTATTTGCAAATGCATGTGGAGAGTTGAGTGTCCGTATTTCAATCTGTCTGTGCGCAGTCGGATTTGCAAATGTGTAAATGAATCTGTAAATGCGTGATGAGATTTGTGTGTCTGTACAACAATTTGCAAATGTGTAAAACAACTTGTGTGTGTGTAATCAGATTTGAAAAGTCAAAGCATTTTCACTACAAGACCCAGAAATACAGACAAATCATTGGTTACAAGTCAAGCGGCTTCTCGATTGGCTCTCTTTACACGCGTGAATTTTGCTACACTTCTGCCGTGACAGATCCACAAATGCGTAGCGGGATTTGTCTGTAAAACCAGGGTTTGTGTGCCTGGGCTCAGGCTCACAGGCTCCCTCATTCCGGCTGCGTTCGGCTTTGCTCGCTCTTGTACCTGACGTGAGTTAATGTGAGTTGTGCTTGCAAGGTTCACCAACTGCCACTAAAATCGAAGAAGAAGAAGATTCACCTGGGCAAGGAAAGATGGCTGCAAACGACGAGACGGGTCAGACGTTTAGGGCTACGAATAATCCATGGATTAATTATTAATATAATTAATTAATAATATAATTAATTATTAATATAATTATTAATTATAATAATTATTAATATAATTAATTAATAATCCATGGTAATAATCTTCTTCTTCTTCGATTTTTAGTGGCAGTTGGTGAACCTTGCAAGCACAACTCACGTTAACTCACGTCAGGTACAAGAGCGGGCAAAGCCGAACGCAGCCGGAATGAGGGAGCCTGTGAGCCTGAGCCCAGGGCAGCCTGAGCCCAGGCACGAAAACCCTGGTTTTACAGACAAATCCCACTGCGCATTTGTGGATCTGTCACGGCAGAAGTGTAGCAAAATTCACGCGTGTAAAGAGAGCCAATCGAGAAGCCGCTTGACTTGTAACCAATGATTTGTCTGTATTTCTGGGTCTTGTAGTGAAAATACTTTGACTTTTCAAATCTGATTACACACACACAAGTTGTTTTACACATTTGCAGATTGTTGTACAGACACACAAATCTCATCACGCATTTACAGATTCATTTACACATTTGCAAATCCGACTGCGCACAGACAGATTGAAATACGGACACTCAACTCTCCACATGCATTTGCAAATAATATTGCTACAATAATGGCCCCATATGTCAAACTCATGTTAGTTCAGTTCCATGTTCAGCCCAGTTTGTTCTCCAGTGGGCCGGACCAGTAAAATAATATCAGTGAAAAAAGTAAAATTATATTATGATAATGTTTACATCTACGTTTCCTTAAAAATCTCAATGACATGAACAACCTGAAATGTCTTGAGAGATGTACACACAATTTTAACCATATTCTGCCTCAGTTTATCATTTACACATGTGCATTACAATTTACATTACAATTACAAAGACACAAAACATTTAGTAACAGGCAGAATATTGGTAAAGTTGCATTTACTTCTCTTAAGACATTTCAGGTTGTTCATATTTGTTCAGGTTATTCAAATTTTTTGTAAAAGGATAGTTTGTAATTATAAACATTTTCATGTAATTGTACTTTTTTACACTAAAACCAAGATAAAATGTGCAATTTTCATCTAAAATGTGCAGTTTTCATTGTAGGTTATTATGATAGTATTTATAGGTTACTATGATAGTATTTTAATGGTCTGATCCACTTTAGATCATGTGTCTGTATGTGGAACCTGAATTAAAATGATTTTTACACTATTGATTGTTCATATCTTCAGTGTCATTCATCCTATGGGCCGGATTTGGCCCCCAGGCCTCATGTTTGACACCTGTATTTTCCACAGTGTACCCACCGATTTGGAATGGGGGTTGAATGTTGGTTTCATTTTTTTAGTTGGTTTTGAAGTTTCTGTGCATCATGCCCATGTTTTCTGGTTTCTGTGTCCTGAACTGGACTGACTGAACTGTTTTTCTTTTTCTCGTTGCTCTGATGTGTTTTTCTGTTCATCTTGTCCATGTTGTGTTCCTCCAGTGATTCCCCTGAACATCAAAAACACAACAGTCGTGTTCTGATAAATCCATTTTAATGGAAAATGTAAAACCCTTCTGAACTTCAATGTACAAAGCATGTAACACTTGCACTTTAAAATTTAAAATTGAAGCAAGCCATGTTTTAAAAAAATACCTCAGTGAATGTATATATGTATATATTTACATTATAGTTAAGTTTTTCATTATCTTTTAACTTCAAAAGTTCACCATAGTAAATCTTAACAAAACAAAAACAAGACAATTAATTATTTTCTTAAATAAATTACATCTTTTTTGTAAATGTCTCAATTGTACAGCAAATACTTTTCCATAAAATGCTTAAGTGTAGAAGCCATTTTGTTATTTTTACATAATACAACTTTACACTCTTTACAATAGTTTGGCAGTTCATTTTCAAAAGTGTATTTATGGCATGAGGACTGAGAGCTCATCAACCTTTTCCCAAAGTTACAGGCATTAGCTGGTGTGTGTGTGTGTGTGTGTGTGTGTGTGTGTGTGTGTGTCCTCTATCACAGTAGAGCCGTATTTCAACTGAAAACCACATAGCAAAATTAAAAAAAAAAAATCTGTACAAGTCACATTACATTAATGCTGTTTTGTCTCCATTACCATAGAACTATAAAATAAATACATCTTCACAGAGGAAATAAACAAAGTGTGTATGAAAAGAAAAATCCCGAACAAAAACAGCCAAAGACAGAACAGATAGATTACAGAAGGAACAACTGAGGGAGCAGCAGAAACGTTTGCTCAACTCAACATCTGAGATTTCTCTGTGTTGCATTTTTCCCCTTGAATCTGTTTTTTTTTTTGTCTTTTTAAAATTTTTTGTGTCTAAACATCAGAGATGACAGTTTGGATCCTGATGCTGCTGCTGCTGGTGATGCTGTCGTGCTCTTCTACCCTGGAGGCTCCTGGAACAGACGGACGCTCCGTGTCCTGCTCTGCACACATCCCCAGTCTGTGACATGGGGGGGAGCAGCAGAGGGCGCTGTCTTCATCAGGCCTGGGACCACACGCTGTGGGTGGCTCCACACGCTGTGGGCGGTTCCACACACTGTGGGCGGTTCCACACGTTGTGGGTGGTACCAGACACTGTGGGCGGTACCAGGCCCTGCTCCGTCTATATCATAGTGGCTTTGATAAGGCTTCCTACCGTCTAGGCCTCTGCGTCCCAGAATGCCCCTGTGTTCCCTGTCCGTGTTCCCTGTCCGTCCAGACGTCCGTCCTCCTCTGTCTCTCCTCTTGGCACTGAAGGTTTGGGATGATGATGATGATGACGATGACGATGATGAAGGACGAGCCCCAAGTGAACCGCCTTGGTCACATGACATAGTCCTCCATGTGAGGAGGTGGAGCGAGGTGAGTGTGTGATGCACTGTGGGTGAGGTGGTGGTGGAGGGTCATGAGTTGTCTTCAACGTCCTCCTCCACAGCGCTGCTCCTCTTCAGGGACGTCACCACCTCCTTCACACAGTGGAACAGGATGTTTTTCACCTGAGGACACAGATGACAGCCACAGACATGTGACTAAAACTGAGCCACGCCCACATGTGACCAGATGACAACGCCCCAAACACAGTGGATTATTTTATAGAATAAAATGATTAAAATGACCAAAAAATTCAATTAATTAAAAACAAAAAACCCATCTGATCTCAGTGTTTTGGTCGATGAGGGTCACATCTTTTCAACTGTGAAATAAATGTGAATCAGAAACAGACACAAGATTAATTTAGAGGTAAACCTGAATTTAATCTGCTTTAACTGCTTCTCTCTCCCTCTCTCCCTCTCTCACACACACACACACACACACACATACACACACACACACACACACACTCTTTGCTTAATGTCTATGAACTTGTATGCCTTGCAGCGTCACATGTTTTGTCGTATTTTTTTGTTACTTCTGCCACAATGAAAAAAAAAAAAAAGAGTCTGTCATTGTGATGGACAGACACAGACAGAGGATGACTCACACACACACATACCAGTATATGTGTGTGTGTGTAGTGTACTCAGTGTTCTCCACTGATGACTCATGCTGCTTGTCCTTTTTTGACTGATGAGTAGTCTGCTACGTCCGACGTACTGCGGTAAGCATCTTACATCATTTCCTGTTTCTTGTTGAGTGTTTGCTGCGGCAAGTTCGTAGTTTCAGTAGAATCACTGCTCATATCTGGTGCCGTTTTAGATTGCCAGTGCGTTAGAAAATCGGCAGTTATTACAGAATTAATTAGATAGCGAAGGTTATCTATTTCCACACGAACGGTAACCTCTTTTGATTCATTTAGTCAGTTTAGTCCTGGTAGCTAATCTACTGTAGTTTAGCGGCTAATATGGCTTCTCTTTCTCCTTCCTGTTCTTCTTCTTCTCTTTCCCTTCTGTCTTGCTCAGTGTGTCAGATGCTTAGTTTTACACCTGCTTCCTTTAGTGACAACAGTACATGTAATAAATGTAGTATATTTGCAGCCATGGAAGAAAGGCTTAGCCAATTGGAAGCTCAGGTCCGCTCTATGAACGAAACGTTAGCTGCGACAGCTAGCCAGCCCCCTTTAGCCAGAACGGACCCACCAGCCCAGGTTAGCCGTCCCCCAGCAGCTCCCGAGCAGCTGGGAGAACAAGAACAGTGGGTGACTGTTTGAAGGAACATAGTGGCAGGCAAAAGCCTGAGGTACACCACCAACCACTGCACGTTTCCAAAAGTTTTCCTCACTCACCTGCTGAGAATGAAACTCTGGTCTTTGGCAGCTCTGTAGTACGGAATGTGAAGCTAGAGACACCAGCGACTATAGTCAAATGCATTCCGGGGGCCAGGGCGGGCGACATAGAATCCTATTTAAAACTACTGGCTAAGGATAAACGTAAATACCGTAAGATTGTAATTCACGTCGGTGGTAACGATACTCGATTACACCAATCGGAGGTCACTAAAATTAATATTGAGTCGGTGTGCACCTATGCCAAAAGTATGTCGGACTCCGTCGTTTTCACCGGTCCCCTACCTAATCTGACCAGTGATGACATGTTTAGCTGCATGTCTTCACTCCATCGCTGGCTGTCTAGGTGGTGTCCTGCAAATGACATACAGTTTGTGGACAATTGGCGGACATTTTGGGGAAAACCCGGTCTTATTAGAAGAGACGGCATACATCTGACTTGGAATGGTGCTGCTCTCCTTAGTGAAAACCTGGCCAGGTTTATTACTGACCCAAAACCCTGACCCAGAGTTGAGACCAGCATGCAGAGTTGCAGTCTTTA
Organism: Sphaeramia orbicularis; assembly: GCF_902148855.1. Taxonomy (NCBI): domain Eukaryota; kingdom Metazoa; phylum Chordata; class Actinopteri; order Kurtiformes; family Apogonidae; genus Sphaeramia; species Sphaeramia orbicularis. The sequence continues at coordinate 43,066,522 of NC_043975.1, read as the reverse complement.
ACACTTTTCTGCGCTTCCTGAGCAGGTGCCCACTGTCAACCCTATAGAGATTGTGTTTGTCCCCCGAACCTGTGAAGTTAAAGTAAATAGGAAAATACCTCCTACTCACCATAATAATCAGATTCCTCGAGGCTCGGTCTGAGGAGGAGGAGTTGCAGCTATTTTTAATTCATGTCTACAAATAAATCCCAAACCTAAGCCAAACTTTAACTCATTTGAAAGTCTTAGTCTTAGCCTATCCAACGCAATCCATAAACCGCTCCAGCCTATACTATTTACTGTAGTGTATCGTCCTCCTGGTCCATACACTGAATTTCTATCAGAGCTCACCGAGTTCGTAGCCAGTCTAGTCCTTACAACAGATAAAGTCATTGTTGTTGGAGATTTCAATGTTCATGTGGACGACAAAAGTGACAGTCTCAGTAATGCATTTATGCCGTGATTAGACTCAACAGGCTTTAGTCAATGTGTACATAAACCCACTCACCGCTTTAATCACACCCTTGACTTAGTCCTGACTTACGGTGTGGAACTTGAAGACTTAGTAGCCTTTCCACTAAATCCTCTCCTCTCTGACCACTGCTTAATAACCTTTGAATTTATGTTACTCAGTGACTCCCTCCCTGCCAAAAATGTTTATACTAGGCATTTATCAGACCATGCTATATCTAAATTTAAGGAGGAAATCCCAGCAGCTCTCAATTTAATCCCGCATCTGAATTACACAGCGGAATCTTTCCCCAATTCAGTCAAACTTAATCCATCTCAAATTTATGAGTTTGTTGATAATACAGCAGACACTCTGCAAAAAATATTAGACGTAATCTCTCCACTAAAAAATAAGATTATAAAACAAGGGACGCGTGCTCCCTGGTTCAGTTGTCATACATGCCAATTAAAGCAGCATACCCAGAAACTTGAGAGGAAGTGGCGCTCTACTACATTAACAGAACACTTTTCAGCCTGGCGAGACAGTCTAAATAAATACAGGAAGGCACTTCATTCTGCTCGAGCAGCTTATTATTCATCATTAATAGAGGAAAACAAGAGCAATCACAGGTTTTTGTTCAGTACTGTAGGCAGACTGACAAACAACCACAGTGCATATGAGCCTAGTATTCCTGCTACCCTCCATAGCAACGACTTTATGAACTTCTTCAAAAATAAGATCTTGCTCATCAGAGATCAAATTAATGGCCTCTTATCCTCTACAAATTATAGTCCACCCTTAAATCCTTCAGACCCAGAAACCACAGAGTTGACTATTGCGCCATCTGGTTTTATGGACTGCTTTTCTCCCGTAGAGATCAGTCAGCTCACTTCGATAGTTTTTTCATGTAAATTGTCTACCTGTCTCTTAGACCCAGTTCCAACAAAGCTCATCAAAGATACTTTACCTTTACTTAGCAACCACCTCCTTGATATGATTAACCTGTCATTATCAACAGGTTATGTACCACAGTTCTTTAAAGTAGCTGTAATCAAACCTCTTCTTAAAACACCCAGCCTCGACCCTGCAGTTTTAGCTAACTATAGACCAATATCGAACCTTCCATTCATATCTAAGGTTCTGGAGAAAAAAGTTGCCAATCAGTTATGTGATTTCCTTCAAGCCAAGGAAACTTCTAGTCAGGTTTCAGGGAACATCATAGTACAGAAACGGCACTGGTCAAAGTTACCAATGACCTTCTCGCTGCTTCAGATAAGGGTCTGGTTTCGATACTGGTTTTATTAGACCTAAGCGCGGCTTTCTACACTGTCAACCATCACATCCTTCTGCAACATTTGGAACAATTAATTGGTATCAAAGGACTGGCATTAATGTGGTTCAAATCCTATTTAACAGATCGTTCTCACTTTGTTAACATTAATAATGGATCCTCTCAGCGCACTATAGTTAGTTAAGGAGTACCTCAAGGCTCGGTTCTTGGACCAATACTGTTTATCCTATACATGCTTCCTTTAGGTAACTTAATAAGAAAACATTCCATCAACTTTCATTGCTATGCTGATGATACCCCATTATATTTATCCATTACACCTGATAAGCCAATCAGCTAGCCAAACTACAGGAGTGCATTAAAGATATTAAAGACTGGATGACCTACAACTTTCTGCTGTTAAACTCAAACAAAACTGAAGTCATTTTATTTAGGGATGCAGTGTCCAGCGAACTAGTCACCGTCAATGGTGTTACCATGGAGACCAAAACTACTGTGAGGAATCTAGGCGTTATTTCCGATCAGGATCTATCGTTTAACTCTCACATAAAACAGATTTCTAGAACTGCTTTCTTTCATCTGCGTAATATTACTAAAATTAGACATATTTTAACACAGAACGATGCAGAAAAATTAGTCCATGCTTTTATTACATCCAGACGAGATTATTGTAACTCACTTCTCTCAGGCTGTCCCAAAAAGTCCTTAAAGACCCTTCAGCCCTTCCAAAATGCTGCTGCCCGTGTACTGACTAGAACCAGTATCAGAGACCATATTTCTCCTGTGTTGGCTTCTCTGCACTGGCTCCCTGTAAAAGCTAGGACAGATTTCAAATACTCCTCCTCACTTACAAAGCCCTTCATAGCCAGGCACCTACTTATCTGAAAGAGCTTTTAGTTCCATAGAATCCATCTAGAGCACTATGCTCTCAACATGCAGGCTTACTGGTGGTCCCTAGAATCTCCAAAAGTAGGACGGGGGCCAGAGCCTTCAGCTTTCAAGCTCTGCGATTGTGGAACCACCTCCCTGCCTCAGTCCAGGAGGCAGACACCCTCTCTCTGTTTAAGAGCAGGTTAAAAACGTTCCTTTTTGATGAATCTTATAGTTTAGGCAGCTCAGGCTGCTCTTAGTTATGCTGCTATAGGCTTAGACTGCTGGGAGACTCATCTGGATACACTGACCTCCTCTCTGCTTCTCCTCCTCTCTGACCTCCTCTCTGCTCCTCTTTCTCCCTGACCTTTTCTCTCCTAATTTTCTCTTCTATTATGCCCCAGTGAATACATGTTACTGACTTGACTTCTTCCCTGGAGTCTCTGTGCTTTATTGCCTCACAGGTTTTCCCAGGATCATCTCTGGACCTGCTGCGGTCCTGCCCCTCTCCTTCATCGTCCTCACTCACTTATCCATATATTTATGATAGTGTTTATTATATACAGTAGTTCCACAGATGTTCTAGTTCAGTTATCTGTGCATGTGTCTCCCCCTACCTCCCCCTCTCCCCCAGTCTCTCTCTATCTATCGCTCTCTCTTTTCTCCTCCTTTACTCTCTCTCTTTAACCCCAACTGGTCAAGGCAGACAGCCACCCTCCAGGAGTCTGGGTCTGCTCGAGGTTTCTGCCTGTTAGTGGGAAGTTTTTTCCTCCCACTGTCACCAGTCACAAGTGTTTGCTCCTGGAGGATTCTGTTGGGTTTCTGTAAATTGGCTCAGAGTCTGGTTTTGACCAACTCTATATGTAAAGTGTCATGAGATAACTTTTGTTATGATTTGGCGCTATATAAATAAAATTTGATTTGATTTGCATGGACACAGAGTTAGTGAAGGGCGGGGGCTAAGCAGGAGGGGACACTAGTGGAATGGGGACACATTTTTAACATTCTGCAGTATCCAAACCAAAGACATGGAAATGTGAGTCTGAGGACAGAATCAAAACCGTTGTCCTGAACCCATCCATCTGTGTCCTGTTCAGAGTGTCTCACCTGTAGTTTGTCTTCGTAGTTGACCTCCTCTTTGGTGGGACGCAGCTCCTGGGTCAGATGGAACGAGTTGGACACGTGTTCAGGAGAAACAAAGTCATTTATGACCTGAACACAACTGTGGAGGTTCTGGACCTGAAAGCATCACAGTGGACACCAGGGTGAGACGAGGGTGAGACGAGAGACTCCGAAGAAAAGAGTCCAACTACAGCTGGTTTTTAGTCAATGATCTGAGTGAAATGAACAAACAAACTATAAAGACAACAAACACATCTGTCTGTCTGTCTGTCTGTCTCTGTCCGTCTGTCTCCATCCATCCGTCTGTCCCTGTCTGTTCCACTCTGCCTCTGTCTGTCCATCCCTGTCTGTCTGTCTCTGTCCGTCTGTCTCCATCCATTTGTCTGTCTCTGTCTCCGTCCCTGTCTGTCTGTCTCCGTCTGTCTCCGCCCATTCCTGTCTGTCTGTCTCTGTCTCCATCCCTGTCTATCTGTCTGTCTCCGTCTGTGTGTGGACTGTGTAGACGTCCTGTCTGTCTGTCTCTGTCCATCTGTTTCCATCCATTTGTCTGCCTCTGTCTCCGTCCCTGTCTGTCTCCATCTGTGTGTGGACAGTGTGGACGTCCTGTGTGTGTCACCAGTCCATACCTGGTGCATGGCACCTGCTGGTATGAGGACAGAGTCTCCTAAGAACTGGACCACGGTCCATCCCTGAACCCCGTGTTCGTCCATCAGCCGCTGTCTCTGCTTCCTGCTCAGGTACCAGCCCTGCTCTCTGATTGGGTCCTGATCCAGGGACATGTCCAATCCCTGCTCCTTACAGAGCTGAGAAGGTGGGGGCAGAGAGGATAGGGGGGTTAGAGGACTCTGTCCCCACATGTTCATGTTCATCAGTGTCAGTGCACAGTTCTGACCTTGTGCAGGAACTCGCGGACTTTGTCCATGTCTCTATTGAGGTAGATGTGCCACAGCGCCCCTGGTGTCTCGCTGGAGTCCTTCAGCCTCTTTCGGACCCCCTCATCCAGATCCTCCTCCTCCAGACGCTTCAACACTCCTACACACACAGACGCATAAACACCTGAACCACTGAGGACATTTGGACCTGGACATGTGGACTCAGAGTGGTTACAGTAGTACAGGGACATGGATGGTTCAGTGCAGACCACAGACTGGACTGGACTGAACTGAACTGAACTGGACAGCACTGCACTGGAGTGGACTAAATTACTGGACTGGACTGAACTGGACTGGACTGAACTAGACTGAACTAGACTGAACTGGACTGGAGTGGACTCTGGTACCTGGACTTAGGAATGATTCATCTTATGACTGTTTCCAGTTACAAGCCGGTGCTTGGTCCATTTTCTGCTTTGAGTTACAAGTGAGCTTCAGATATGCCGCTGCTAGTTGGCACAACATCCCCCAAGTATCCTGTGGTTACCGTGGTTACATCTGTGTTGTGTTGTGCTGGTGTTTTGTCCTTTTTGTACAGTTATTTGGCCAAATGTCTTTTTCCTAACCATGGGTCTGATCCCTTTTCACCTCTTCCAGACACGCAGCAGAGTGTTTCAGCACCTCCCCTCTGGACAGCGACAGGACTGTGTCGTACAGCAGGAGGAGGAGCTAACAGCTGTAAAACTGAACAGTCCTGTACAGGTCCACTGGTCCAAACCTGCACCCACCTGTACCTGCATCAAGGTTCTAATAGTTTTGGATTTTTCTTTCTAGTTTAGTTTTATTTAGTTTTGACTTTTTTTCTCTAATTCAGTTAGTTTTAATTGGTTTTTAGAGCAGGTTTGATAGTTTTTATTAGTTTTCATTTTTTTCTAAATACTTAGTTTTAGTTTAGTTTTAGTTTTTTCATATCTTTTCTCTTCTTCTCTGTCGTATTCAAATAAATCCCAGACAGGACTCTGCTGCTTTCTCCCAACTTTAGTCTCCATGTTTCCAGGTAGAGTGGGGACCAGAAGACGACTCTAAACTACAAGTGACCCGACCCGACTCGTGATTAAACACATTATCTCCACAGTAACTCGTTTTAAAGGGCTTTACTTTTGGCTAAAACACACACATTAAATCTCTAGTATGTGGTGCTCAGTTCCATCTGTGGGTGGATGGAAACAGGTGAAAATCACTCATACAACAAACCGTTTGTGGATCAACCACAGTCCAATTAGATGATCATCATCATTGAATATCCTGACAATTATTTTCATCCACATATCTTCTTTTATTTTTTCACTTCCTTGCTTGCCCACATTTCGTTTAATTTTACCTGTACCCATGACAATTCTTCGCTTTTTTTTTTTTTTTTTTTTTACCCATCCCTGCATGTTTTTGTGGGTACCTGACCTGGTGTATGACTCTGATACCTAATATCACCATAATCTTCAAATGTAGAATTTCCATGTAAAAGCCTACTAAACTCTCCATCCATCCATTTTCTTATCCAGGTCTGAGTCACAGAGGCATCAGCCTGAGCACAGAAGCCTCTAAGTTAGGTCTGAAATTGGAGTGGTTTTTGGGGGGCTGGAACTGATTAATGGCACTTCAAATAATTTGAAAGGGAATTTGAGAAAATTGAGTTACGAGCTTGGCCACAGAACGAATTAAACTGGTAAGTCAAGGTACCACTGTATCTGAGAACTCTGACTGGTTCCACATCAGACCCCAACATTCACAAGTATGTCAAACAGTGTAAGAATCACAGTTCTGCTGATCCATTTTCTCTTAAGAACACACTGTAAATAAGAAGACCTCAGGGGCTCAGCTTAAGTGTTTTATAAATGAAAGGAATATTCTTACAGTGTGTTCAATACAGAATCACAGTGCAGTCATTCATTTGACCACAGGAGGAGTTATTACCAGTTTTGGAGAGGACTCCATTGCCTTAGCTACTCCAACGTAGACCAGAACAGAGACGACATCCGACACCTCCACATGGAGGTTGGCGGTCCCAAAGTCCTGGTCCTGAGATGCAGCCACACCTGCAACAATACCACTCATTACAACGTGTCCACCTATTTGGACTTTGTTCAGCCAGTCTGACACATCCAACATCTGTTTTATATGAGACACCAGATTCAGACGTTCACAAGAACAGACATGAACAAACATAGATACAGAACCCAAAGATGTTAGAAGACTGAAAAACAGATGTAAAGCTTTAACAGACGAATGGACCATCTGAAGGACATGGAAGATTCAATGACTGAACTGAGTCCTACAGATACTTGACAGAAGATGGGATAGATAAGGATGGTACCTGAGGAAAAGGTTTAGACAAAAAATAAAATATGTTGGATTAACATGATCAGATTTCTGAGGATATGCCGCGTTTCCACTACGTGGAACCAGCTCGACCTTGGCTCGACTTGACTCTGGTACCATATCCTATTCCTGGAGACCGTTTCCATTACAGGATACTACTAACTTTACAGTACCTGGTCGTCATAGTGATGCGGCGCATTACTTCTGTGTCATCTGCTCAGTTGCTGATAACTCGCTTGTTGCGTGTTGTCTCGTCAAGCTCATGCTGAATTTTTACTTCTGAACCTCCTCAACAAACCATAGTGTAGTTTTACAGGCTGTCATCATGTGAATTAACCTACCAACATATTTACTGTAAACTTCCGCATCTGTTTTTTGTAAAAGGATGGGTCACACAGACAACTCTGACCAGTGGTCCTGCAGTGTTCACAACGTCACCTTTTAGTATCTGGTCCCAGTCCTGGAACCTTGGTGGAGGTGATACCAAAAACCTAGTACCAGGTACCAGATTCAGGTCCTTTTTTCGTAATGGAAACGCAAAAAGGCTGAGTCGAGTCGAGCCGTGCCGAGCTGATACCACGTAGTGGAAACGCGGCATTAGATGCCTGCGACTCCACAACGGACTAAAACAGACCCACAACATCAGTCACTGAGCTGACCTTGGTGAGTGAGTGAAATGATGGTTGATGGTTTTACACGTTTCCTACCGTAGGCGCAGCAGAGTCTTGGTCCTAGATCCGGTCTGACAAAGAACGAGGCAGGTGGGCAGGCCAGGTTCAGGTTCACTCGGGGTCCGAGTACTCTGGGAGGGGGCCAGGTTCTTCATCAAATCATCATACCTGAAAAAACAGACTTGGTTTGAGCTCGGTTGTCTTTTTAGTTGATCTGTATGTCCTGTATTTCTTTTGGACAACCTTGTACAACAGCTGTAGAACGCGTACAGACCTTGAGGGCATGAGAGCCATGAACTCCTCTCCAGATGGCCAGTCCTTCAACCTGTACACCATGGGCTCTCCATCTGTGGACTTTGGTCGCTCTGAAAAAGGATGGACATGTGGGTTTGACTGTGCGTCAGTGTTACTGTCTATGTCAGGTGTGAAAACAGTCTGGATGAGCATCTCCACTGCTGAAGCTGATGGGATTCATGCCTGACAGATACAGGGAACGGAGGGTGAACAGGTACAATTCAAAAGGATTTAATTCAACACAGTACGAGTCAATGTGATCCAATACAATAGAATGAGCAGGTCAGTGGATGGTTCTAATAGGTTCCTCTGGTACTATTAGGCTCCTCTGGTTCTATTAGGCTCCTCTGGTTCTAACAGGTTCCTCTGGTTCTAATAGGTTCCTCTGGTCCTAATAGGTTCCTCTGGTTCTAATAGGTTCTACTGGTTCTAACAGGTTCCTCTGGTTCTAATAGGTTCCTCTGGTTCTATTAGGTTCCTCTGGTCCTAACAGGTTCCTCTGGATCTAATAGGTTCCTCTGGTTCTAACAGGTTCCACTGGTTCTATTAGGTTCCTCTGGTTCTAATAGGTTCCTCTGGTTCTAAAAGGTTCCTCTGGTTCTGATAGGTTCCTCTGGTTCTAACAGGTTCCTCTGGTTCTAACAGGTTTCCTCTGGTTCTGATAGGTTCCTCTGGTTCTGATAGGTTCTTCTGATTCTAACAGGTTCCTCTGGTTCTGATAGGTTCCTCTGGTTTTAAGAGGTTCTTCTGGTTCTAACAGGTTCCTCTGGTTCTGATAGGTTTCTCTGGTTCTAATAGGTTCCTCTGGTTCCTCTGACAGTCTGTCTGGTACAGACACGTTGCTTGTTGTTCCGTTGTCATTCTGTGGCTCTTTCACACAGAAGTTAAAAAGGGTCTCTGATTTTCCTTGGAAATTATCACGTAATATTTTAATTTGACAATAATTAACCCATAAAGACCAGTGCTACTTTTGTGGCGTTTCACAGAGGATTTTTAGCTTACCGGCGACAGGCCGTAAGCTATCGTCGTCATGCAGTGTCCGTAGTCGTCGTTGTCTGTCGTCTGTTTCAAAACTTTCAATCATCTTCTTCTCTGAAACTACAATTCCCATTGACTTCAAACTGGTATACAGCTTCTTTATGATGATGTCAACAAAAGTTAGGTGAAATTATTTGAATCCGGATCTGATTCTGGATTTGGTGCGACTTTGAAAAATTTCCCCATTATAAGAGATAGGAAGTGGATCGATGCAATAACTCAGTAAATATAAATGATATCAAGTTGAAATTTCTACAGTCCAGCCCTGATGGGGAGATGACCAAACATAATGGCCCACATGCTGATCAGGATCTTCTTCTGGATCCAGGAACTTACGGAAAATTTAACATGGGCTCTTATGGGGAAAAATTTCAGGTTGGAATTTGAATTTTTTACAGATCTGAGTGGAATATGAGCAAAACATGGTCTATTTCTGTAATATACTAAATACACGTAACTGGGTGATAATAAATGGCATCTGGATACATTTCCAAAAGCTTTTAATTTGTCTGGTAAGCTACTGGCCATTGGTCCTATTTTTTCTCTCTATTTAACCTCTGTTAAGTGATTTATTATCATTTGTTCTAATATTCTCCTCTGTATTTTGCAGTTTTTCTGTGTAATGAGGTATTTTCCTATATTTAATTCACTGATCGGTGTAGATGTTCAATAAAGCTCAGGTTAAAGTTGAGGGTTTAATATCAAAAATGGAATCAACTATAGAATAAGTGAACAGGTATTAAACAGTTTACATTAGTCAGTGGTTTAGGTTGATGTTTGGGTCTTTATGGTTAATGTCATGATCATGTAATCTGGCTTTAGTGTTTCTTTTAGTTTGTTTGTCAAATTAAACATAGATAGATCTGATTCTATGTGTTTAATGTGTTTTAACTTTTACACTAATGCATCGGTTTGATTAACTGAACCAACAGCCATCGAATGAATGAAACTAAAGTACAGTTGGACTCACTGGTGATGTCCTCAAATCCATCCCAGAACTCCTTAATTCCAGAGTTGGAGACCACCTGGTCTTTACAGTTCAGAAGGTCTCCCTGATGGTCTGCAAACTCCTGATTGAAGGAATCGGCCTTCCACAGTCCAGAGTTCAGCCTCTTGTGGATCCCTGACACCAACACAGGCTGTACGAACACAAAACCACACAGTGATTATCAGCTCCCTGTTACAGCTACCGTTACCCATGACAACCGCTGTCCTACCTGTCCTTGTTTCCAGCATTCTCTGAACAGTTTCCAGTTGTTCTGGTTGCGGTGGTCTTGAGCCACAGAAGGCGTCTGTTGTTTAACCAACAGTGTGGAATGTCTGGATACTGATTGGTGGATTCCTCCGGCCCTGCTGCTGTGATGGGCGACGCCTTCTTCCTGTCCAGGTTTGGTGTCCTCAGTAACCACCGGGGGTAGGGCTGCTGTTGTTGCTGGGGTGACGGCCTCTTGCTTAATGATAATTTAGTGATGTTCTGACGACTTGCTGGATTTTATTCTCAACGACGGATGCAATGATGTCGTCCAGTATGTTGGGCATGGTGCGGCCGCCTTTACCGGGCTGTGGAGCAACCGCAACAACAGTTCAAATATGACAGAAAAAAATAGGAGAAAGAGTCTGAATATACAAGGGCGAAGACAGAATATTTTGAGATTTTCATTTTTAAAAAGCGGACCCAACATATGGGTCCGGCAGCTCCTGTTAGTATCTGACACATGTGGACTGATCATGTGGAATCCCACCCAGAGGAGGCCTGTCCTAACCACCCACAGTCTGGAATCTGCAGTGTGCTCTATTAATGACCTGAAGTTTTTCATCAGTTTGTTTTTAACTACCAACAAAAATACCAAATATTCAGTGACTCATACTTTATACTTAAATGCCTTTTCTGATATCAACAAACCACATTTTTGATCCAAAACCCCCCCAAAACGCTTGTTTGTTGTTTTTTTCCCCCACTATGATACATAAAAATGTGATTACTAATTTTGTAGATTTTGCAGCATGACTTCTATCCATGATTAACAGCAACATTGGTTAATATGCATTGTTATTTTTGTGCCAGGTCAAAAAATCTAAAATGTGTCAATGCACATTTTTTACTCACCTCAGAGAAGGTGTTAGGGCCTGATTTACTAAGATCGCAAATAATGGGCACAAATTTGCTTGCACTAAAAAAATGCACGCGCTATTGATCTGTGTGTCACAGGTGATCAACTCAGATTTCCTGCCCTAACGACACCAGGTCAAAGTCTTGGAGATCGCTCTATTTAAATGAGGGTTCAGTTGTGTGTGCTACTGTTATTGTCATGGAGACAGTCGGCTGTATGAACTGTTGTGGGATACACCAGCCACTAATGGAACAGTGAGTGGAATGATCCAGATGGAAATGAACCGTAGGAGGAGTTTAGTCAGAGAAGGTACTGATGACTGTGACTGTGACTGGACCCAGTTCAGAAGAAAAAAAAACAAAACAAAACAAAAAAACCCCTTTTGTTTAACCCTTCGATGCATGAATTATGAGAACCTTAGTCAAGACTTTTTTTCCTGAGTGTTTATATTCCTCTTTAGGGCATGAAAAAAAACCCCAATGTGATTGAAATTTTTTAATGACCCTATTTTTTTATGGAGTTCCAAAATGTCCACTCCACTAATTTTTGAAGCAAGAACATGTATTTAAAACACAATAACAGAAAGTGATATAGTGTGAAAACTATGAAATAAAAACATTTTTAATGCAGCTGATATGATGTTTTCTCACATTTTAACATACCCTAATACTAGTTGTACTTGCTTCATGGAGATAATATACAAAAAAACCTTTTAAGATACTGTTAATTACAATCTAATGGGGCGGCTGTGGCTCAGTTGGTAGAGTGGATAATCCAATGACCAAAGGATTGGCGGTTCGAATCCTGGCTCCAACTGTCCACGTGTTGAAGTGTCCTTGGGCAAAACACTGAACCCTAAATTGCTCCCAGTAGGGCCAGGCAGCAGTTGCCCGCTGGTGTATGAGTGTGTGTGTGAATGGGTGAATGTGTAGGAATTGTAAAACGCTTTGGGCACATGAAGGTGTGTAGAAAATGCGCTATTAAGTTCAGTCCATTTACCATTTAATAACAACTAGCAACTGATTACAGTCAAAACATGTTACTGCAGATCAACAACAGCTAAGTTACAGTAATTGTATGAATTGCAGTGTATGAGATGGTGCATAACTGTCCACTGTGTTGGCTGATATCAAACTAAAACAACAAAATCCATGAATATATGAAAGAACAGCGTGAGAATAGCTGTCCACTGTAGTGACCCATATCCATGAAAGGGTTAAGAAAACTGTTAATTACAGTCTAATAACAACTAGCGATTGATTTTCACTCAAACATGTACTGCAGATCAGGTTTATCTAGAACAGCAAAGTTACAGTAATGGTATGAATGTGAGTGTATGTGATGATGCTATGAGCATCTACTGTGTCGGTTGATATGGAACTAAAACAACCAACCCATGAATATACGTGAAAGAGAACAGCTGGAGAATAACTGGTCACTGGAGTGACCAGTATGCACGAAAGGGTTAAAAATCATGCAAAATGAACAACTTTTGAATTTTAACCCAGTACAAATTGTGAAAAATAATTTGACCTTTTTTAAAACCTGAAGTTCAAAGTGTGTCTAATATGCTGACCCGGACACCGGAAGGATCTCCAGCCTTACTCCTGTGATGGGAGGTTTGTGTGGCCCTAACATACCTGTGATGCAGTCGAGTAGACGGGGAGCGAAGGCAATGCCGGCGTCGGTGGATCCCAGTTTGAGTTTTCCCGCGGTAGTGGTGAGCAGGTCCCTCAGGGTGGAGCCCTGCTCTGTATTGTGGAGACCAGGGCTGTGGTCTTACACTGCTTGCAGCACCTCCAGGACTGTCTCCATCCTTATCCTCCTTCACTGATTTACTGAGCAACACGACTCCTTGTTTTCTGTCAGACAAACAGAACCAGATGGGATAAGGAACCCCCCCTCCCACTGGAGGTGGAATACACAAAAACTAATGAGGCGCTTTCACATCTGTCTGCTTAACTCTTTAAGTGCCAGACAGTTAAGGGGATAATAAGCCTTAAAGTGCCACAGAATTTGGCCGTTTTTCAGTATTTCGCGTTCGTTTTCCTAATATTTGAAGAATCCTGCAGGAAACCGCTCGGTAACATCCGACCGATTGCTGATTAGATCCAAAACGCACCAGACGCAGCCGATTCATTATTGATCGTAATTTGCATAATTCATAATAATAATAATAATAATAATAATAATGATAATAATAATCTTTATTTATATAGCACTTTTTCATACATTAAAAACTGTAGCACAAGTGCTTTACATATCAGTTTAAAAATCAGTACCGCCCCCCCACCCACACCCACCCCCACATATACATGCAAACCCACAAGCTCACACATACTTAAGAAGACTGACTGAGCATGGGTAGACCAGAACAAAAATGTACAAGTAAAAGTAAAACATCAATTTAGGAGGCGCTGTCTCAGGGAGCCATCCGCACCAGGAGGCAGCCGCCGACCCCGGCGACCAGGTACCAGCAACACAGCCCCGCATCCCAACTAGTGGGAGAAGGCCGACTGGGACCCTCACCCACCAGAAAGGAGCGGACCCCAGTGAGAGAAGGCGCCGCCACAGCCCCGGAGTCCACAGCCGCCCCCAGGCATGGAGGACTCCCTCTGATGAAACACCGGAGAATAAGAAACATTAAAAAGATATAAAAATATTATTCGGTCGCGTGACCTCAAATTCCCGTCTGCTTGGTCTCAAAAGGGGGACACAGAAAGAACGTCATCGAAATGTGAGAAAGAAATGGGGGTGGATGGTTTGTTTGTACACAAATGTGGCGTGTTCTCCAAAGCCGATCTGATCGGCCCGTGGCACTGAAAGTGTTAATTCAGTACGCTGCAGTTTGGTCTGAGCAACCGCCCATGACTAATGAACTGAACTGTCTCCGTCCAGAACGGTGTTTGGGTTTGGAACCTTTTACAGACTATCGTCAACCACTAAAAAGAACTGAAGAAGAAAAAAAAACAGTACAGGAGGAAGAGGAGGTAGGTTTTAAACAGAAATATGATCTGATGAAGACAAAAAAATCAGCTTGAAAACACATGGACAGTAATTTCAACTAAGTAAAGACAGTTTGTGCTGGCAAATCATGATTAACATTCGAATGAGTACTGTAATGAATATTTACAGGCAAAGGATGTTTATTTGGGGACAAACAAGGAGGAAAGAACAATCATTTTTAACGTATTACAAATATGTGTCTTTATTTTAGTTGGATGTTAGTTCCATGTTGAGTTGGTATAAGTTGGATCCAAATGTGTTGAAGACTGTAGTGACATATTGTTTATTGATGTCATTGGACTGGTTTGTTGTTATTTCTATTTAGATATATTTTTTAATATTCTTTTACTTTTATACTTTTTGTGGTTGTTGTTTCAGTTGGTTCTGGAATAAAGAACCAGTTGTTTGTCATTTCCAGACACGTCTGTTCCACACTTTTACTATTTTTTTCACTTATCCAACTAATTGTTGAATTGAAGAAAAATGATTGATAGATTACTCGATTACAGAAGTACTCCATGGCTGCAGCTCTAAATACCTTAACCTTAGTTCAGATTCCATGGATGAAACCACTGACTGAATAATGGGACTTGTCCTCACCCTTCTTCTCCTCTCTGGACTTCTGCTCGGCCAGGTTGGCCAGGAAGTGCAGGGGGGACTGGGACTCTGGGGGGGTGACGGGGGCACTTCCTGCATCACTGGCCGGGCTGCTGCCTCCCCTCCTCCTCCATTAGTCTCTGCTTTGGTTCCTCCCTGGTCTGGAGTCTGCTGCTGAGATCCAGGCTCTGCTTTGACCAGGGACAGTTTGTTACTGTGGTTCAGAACGTTCTGCAGGACCTGGATGTGGAGGACAGAGGTCAGTCAGGGGTCAAAGGTCATCCTGGAACACTGCAGAGCTAAATGTAAACTGCAGCCTATCTGAGCCCAGGGGGGAGGTGGGCCGGTGTTACCTGGGAGACTCCGTTTGTGGCTGGGAGTTTGGTGAGGAGGTTCTGTTTGTTGGTGCAGGGACAGAAAGACTTGATGTTGTGTTTGTCTCTGGCTGAATGCATGGAAGTCACCAACTCAGTCAGCACTGAAACAGTCAAAGAACACTTAAAACCTACTATCAAGCAAAAACATATGTGAAAAAGAAACAACATATGTGAAAAAGAAAACAAACCATTCACTGTCACCCAGGGTGACAGTGAATGGGTTGTTTTCTTTGGAAATGGACTTTCCATTTCCATAAGGTATGTGTTTACCTGTGCCAGGTATGATCTGTGTGGGCATCAGGTGTTTGTGATCATGGGGTTGGCCTTTCACACACTTCAGCCAGCCGTACAGCTCTTTATCTGGACACAGAAAAACACAGATGAGTAATACACACACAACGTACACGAGTGGAGGAAGAGAACTGTGAGCATGTGGCATTAGGCCTCAGATCTGTGGAGAAAAACAAACATATGCCGCATTTCCACTAACTCGAACCGACTTGACTCGGCTCCACTCGGGTACCAGGTCCTATTCCTGGAGACCATTTCCATTACAGGATACTACCGACTTTACAGTACCCGGATGTCATAGCAATGTGGTGCGTTAATTCCGTGTCTGCTCAGAGCAAGGTTATTATCGTTAACGAAAACTAACGAAATGACAAAAACTAGAAGTGAAAAAACATTTTCATTAACTGAAGTAAATAAAAACTAGAATTAAAAGAGAAAAACAATAACTACCTGAAACTGTATTGTGTGTTTACAAAACTAACAAAAACGTATAAAAATATGGATAAAATTCCCTTAGCTTTCGTCTTTGTCAATGTTGGATTGATATGAAATTGATTTATTTCCCTCAAGCAATTTTAGCTGCTGGCACCATACGACACTTCACGGTCTGTCACTTGTGGTTTCCAGTTGTCTTCTGGTCCCCACTCTACCTGGAAACATGGAGACTAAAGTTGGGAGAAAGCAGCAGAGTCCTGTCTGGGATTTATTTGAATACGACGGAGAAGAAGAGAAAAGATATAAAAAACTAAAACCAAACTGAAACTAAGCATTTAGAAAATAACAAACTAATAAAAATGAGCAAACCTGCTCTAAAAACAAATTAAAACTAACTGAATTAGAGAAAAAAAAGTCAAAACTAAATAAAACTAAACAATAATGAAAAATCCAAAACTATTAGAACCTTGGCTCAGAGTTGCTGATAAACTCGCTCGTTGCATGTTGTCTCATCAAGCATGCTGAATTTTTACGTAGGCCATCAAAGACTGAATCTCGACTGATTGTGGTGTAGTTTTACAGACTGTCATCATGTGTATTAACCTACCAACATATTTACTGTAAACTTCTGTCTGACCAATCAGTGGTCTGCAGTGTTCACCTTTTAGTATCTGTTCCCCAGTCCTGGAACCTCAGCAGAGGTGACACCAAAAAACTAGTACCAGGTACCAGATTCCAGGTCCTTTTTCGTAATGGAAACTCAAAAAGGCTGAGTCGAGTCGAGTCAAGCTGAGCTGGTACCACATAGTGGAAATGCGGCAATACCGACCCACTTTAGTGTCACTGTCTTTGTAATTAATAGCCTTTTTTTTTGTTTAATTGACTTCATTTTACTGCAAAAACGGTAAGATTGAAATGCCTTTGTTTTAGTTGAGTCTTTTTTTACAGATGCAGTGGAAACATGTTCCTACTTTCATCAGGTAGAGGTGAAATAAATGTGTTCTCAGTGGAAACAGGATTAAAGAGTCAGTGAGGTACCTTCTGATCCAACCAGTGGATTTGACTATTGAAGGTTTACTATGAAAGTTCATCTGGAGACCTAACCTGTTCCACACAGAGGATCAAACCTGTCCAAGTTTCACCCACTGACCTCTGAGGCAGCATGGATAAAAACCCAGAGTGAGGACCGTGAAAGGGAATGTAAATATGACAAGATGAAAATACACATTTAACCCCAACATTAATTTAACACAATACTAAATTGTAATTATAATGTGATTTAATTGTCCCTTCTTGGTTTTAGCTGCAGCTTCTGTGTTGTTGTTTGGTTCTACTGTAGTTTTAAATTCCTCATATGTGTTTAAAAAGGTTATCCTTGTACCTGGAACAGACAGAACACTGCCAAACTGCACTTATTTTAACAAATGTCAGGTTCACAGGTTATTTGGATAGTTTGGAAATGTAAATATATTCATAATGTGATTTTACATTTTCAATTCATTTGTTTTATTTCTTTCTTCTTCTTCTTCTTCTATCTATCTATCTATCTATCTATCTATCTATCTATCTATCTATCTATCTCTATCTATCTATCTATCTATCTATCTATCTATCTATCTATCTATCTATCTATCTATCTATCTATCTATCTATTTTTGTTGTTTGTTGCTTATCAATCATTTATGTACCAGTACTTATATTTAGTTGGTTGATCTTTGTTTTGATTTCACTGTTGACATGTTCGAAATAAAGATTTCATTCATTCATTCATTCATTCATCATTCATTCCATTGTTGTGTGACTGACTGAAGGCTGTAACTGTAGTGACAGGTGGGTGTGTCCTCACTGACCTTTGGAGCTCCTCTCCTTGGCTTTGTAACAGTCCAGGCATACGACAAAGCCACACTTCTGACAAACCCAGTGGATGTTGAACAGCGTTGCCTCGCAGGCGTCACACATCTCCCTGACGCCCCTGACCGCTCGCTTCCATGCCAGCTTGGCTAAAAAAAACACGAGGAAATCACCAAAATGTGAGACCTGATGCCAACACTAATAACAGGGTTCCTACAGGTTACAAGTTACATTTAAGACCTTTTTAAGACATTTAGTACAGAATTTAATACCCATTTCAAATCCGTGACCCCTAGAATTTAGGAAAATTTTTAATTTACTCCAACGCCTTGATTCCCACCGTTCCAAGTCAGTTCTGACTGGGGGCTGCAAAGTTAGAGACAATTGGTTCCTAAATTCAATATAATTTGGTAGCTTAGAATGGGTGGAACTGAGTCGAATAATGTTACTTTCTTTGCAGCTCGGACATTTAAAGCTATACCTACCGATGTGGCATTTCTCACAACACTTAGTAAAAGTTTGAACATGAACAACCCGCCTCTGTCCAAAGCCCCGCCCACATCCCTCTGCCTGAACTCTGAGGCTCCCCTCCTCTCTCCCCCTCTCACCTGGTGCGCACGGAGGAAGCAGAGGCAGAGGTTCGGTCCGCTTCGGTGTGTCCGCGGACCCCTCCCTCAGTAATCAGATACATCATCCACCTGCCGCGGCTCCTGTTCCATCAGTAGACCCTGTATTTAAGGGTCTGGTATGTGCAGCGCTGGGTCAGTGTCTTCACTGCACCACGGAGATGAGGTGCCCAGGCGACGGGCGCGTGCACTGTGAAAGAGCGACCTCTGCGCATTTTCCGTGGATATTTGAGGTTTCATACTCCACACATTTATCATCCTACATCATCCTACATTGTGTGACACCAAGTACATGTACCTGTATGAGTCCCACAGTCATAAAAGCTGACCTTAGTGCAGACCTGTCTGTTTAGTCCAGTACACCAGACTTACAGACTTTTATCTCCATCCTTCATTCATCAGACTCCTGTTTGTTTCCCTTAGTTGTTGTTTCTGTTAATAAATCCGTTTTTTCCCTTCCACATGTGCATTTGAGTTCTATCACCACACATCCTAGACAGGAGACTGTGGTCAATGACAGGAGGAGCAGCGCGAGTGAAGCGTTAGATTCAGAGGGACACATATTGGATGTGGGGACGGCGATAATGGATCGGATGCTGGACGGCCGTAATGGATGATTGACAGGAGGCTCAGCCAGGTCTGACCAATCATTTTATTCGGTCCGAATGAAATAATTGGTCAGACTTTTATCAGAAATATATGAGAATTAAACATTTTTGAGTTTCAATACCTGGTGGATTTCTTTTACATTTTAGTTTGACACACGCTTATTAGGAGCATTTTAAGATGACAAAAGAAAAGTGTAAAAATGCCACATCATACGGTATAGCTTTAATCAACACATTTAACCCTTAAAGACCCAAACATCCACCTTTAACCCTTAAAGACCCAAACGTCCACCTTTATGCCTTACAGACCCAAATGTCCACCTTTAACCCTTAAAGACCCAAACATCCACCTTTAACCCTTAAAGACCCAAACGTCCACCTTTAAGCCTTACAGACCCAAATGTCCACCTTTAACCCTTAAAGACCCAAACGTCCACCTTTAACCCTTAAAGACCCAAATGTCCACCTTTAACCCTTATAGACCCAAATGTCCACCTTTAACCCTTACAGACCCAAATGTCCACCTTTAACCCATAAAGACCCAAACGTCCTCCTTCAACCTAAACCATCTACTGATCTAAACTGTTTAATTCCTGTTGATCCACTAATCGTATCAATCCATGTCAATCCATAACCCTAACCATGTAAAATACAGTTCTTCATCTTTTCATCAGATATGACCATATTTGGATGTTCAGAGGCTCCGTAGTGGAAACACCGTCATCTTCTCCAACATTGATTTCCCAGTCAAACCCATGGAGTTGGATCAATGCCAGGATGGACACACTGGGTTTATGTTCAGTTAATGACAGATTGGACTGAAAAAGACACTGTTTATTCAGTTTGAGCTGTTTCTGATAGAAGAACCATCAACTTTAATCTGAGCTTTTATGAACATCTAAATGATCAGTGAATTAAATACAGGAAAATACATGATTACACTGAGACAAAATACAGAGGATAATAGTACAAAAGTGGTGATAAATCACTTAAGAAAGGGTCAATATTAAGAAAAATCAATTTAAGAACTGCCACAGAAGTAGCTCTGGGTCTTTATGGGTTAAACACATTTATGGGAACATAACTTCAGACCTACAATATCAAATTCAATACCTTTTTAAGACTTTTTTTACAGTATTAAATGCAGATTGGTATATTCTAGACCACAGGTGTCAAACATGCGGTCCGGGGGCCAAATCCAGCCCGCCAAAGGGTCCAGTCCAGCCCTGGGATGAATTTGTGAAATGCAAAATTACGCTAAGATATTAACAGTTCTTTTAGTTCAGGTTCCACATTCAGACCAATTCAATCTCCAGTGAGCAGGACCAGTCAAATACTATCATAATAACTTATAAATAATGACAACTCCAAATGTTTCTCTTTGTAAATGTTAATATTTTCATGTATTTACACGAAAACAAAGTATAATTTCGCAAAAAATGTGAATAACCTGAACAAATATGAACAACCTGAAATGTCTTAAGAAAAGTAAGTGCAATTTTAACAATATTCTGCCTGTTATTAAATGTTTTGTGTGTTTGTAGATCCACTGTGATCTGTAAGTTATAATGTACATGTGTAAATGATAAACTGAGGCAGAGAATTGTTAAAATTACACTTATTTTTTCAGTTTGTTCATATTATTCACATCTTTTGAAAGGGTAGTTTGCTGATGTAAACCTTTTCGTAATGTAAATTTAATTTTTCAATCTAAAACATAGTGAAAAGTTTGGAGTTGACATTATTTATATATCATTATGTTATTATTTTATTGGTTCGGCCCACCGCAGATCTAATTTAGCTGAATCTGGCTCCTGAACTAAAATGAGTTTGACAGCCCTGTTCTAGACTTTTCAGACCCTGCTGGACCCCTGTAGCAAACCTGGTTGTTGTGTTGGAAGTACTGACCGTCCTTCTTGACCCATGAAGCCGCTGTGCTCTCCGTCACCACCATCTGACAGAACTTATCTCCAATGAAACTGAGGATGTACTTGGCAGTGGTTTGGTCCAGGTGACTCTCCTCCATGGCCCCTGGGACCCACAGGGCCAGGGCTTCATCATCAAACTGGTCTGGAGAGGAGAAACCGTCCATCCGGATCACCCCGTTTTTACTGTAGGACAGGCTGAACAGTAGATCAGATATTAGTCCATCTGGTACTTTACAGAACTATGCCAGTGCAGCACAGTAAACGCCTATGAAAACACTAGTGTAGAAGAAAAAGAGCAGAGCTGAGTCCCAACAGTGTTTCTGATTCACATTCAGAACAGACGACATGCTTTGGACACAAACACTGTAAAGACAATTACAGATGTTCTCACATCCAGATTAATTAGTCAAATAGACACTGGACTAGGGATGTAACGATTACCGGTATAACGATAAACCGTGGTAAAATTGCAGACGGTTAGTATTCCCATTTAAATTCTAATTGTCATGATAACCGTGTTTGATTACCACACTTTTAGGGGAAAAAACGCCTATGTAAAGATCTGCTTTTATGTCAAATATTTGAGTATAGTTTTAATTTATTACAATTTTAATTTTATACCTAATATTTGGAACCAATATTCACTTTTCAAGTCTTTGAAAAGGTTCATTAAGCATCTTTGCGTATTTATGCAATAAATGATATACATTTTTCAAATCGGATTTTATAATTTTTTTGTGTTTTCTGTCCTTTTTTGTTGATATAGTAGGTTAAAGTGAAAAAAAATAGGCAGATGATGCAGATGAAGTTGTGCTGAAAAAAAAAGATACCAAAAATGGGTTAATAAACATTTGTTTATATTGTATATAAAGGCAAAACCAAAAGTACTGAAAAACGGACAAAAAAGGCTCAGACCACTAAGGGTTAATATTTGAATGTTTCTGCCAACAGAAGGTACATTGTGCCAATATTTTATTTGGTTTTTTTGCTTGTTTTTTTTTTTTTTTTCAAATTACAACTTGGTTAAATTTTTTCAGTGTGTATTAGTACTTTTTGAACATTTTGAGCACAATTTCAACAATACCACGAAAATAAAGATAACCGTGATAATTTTGGTCACAATTACCATGATATGAAATTTGCATATCGTTACATTCCTACACTGGACAGTTTTTTCTCTATTGTGAAGTCAAGCTGCACAAACCAAGGGGAATTTGTTTTCAAAAAGCCAGGTTTTTTAAATAAAATTTGCCCAATGATGTCAAAAACTGCACCTTCAAATACACTTTTTGGGTGGTTTTGCAGAAAATGTAGATTTTATGTGCAGAAGAGTTCGAAACTGCAGCCTCACTCAGATCACTGGGATGTTTCCATCTGATTTTTAACCTAAATCTTCAGCAACTTGGCCCAAGGGAATCTGACTTTATGCATGTTTCCATCTACCGCTCTCATACTAATATTAAAAGGTGGTTCTTCATCGTCATTGTTTAGTAGTGTCCCAGTTAGATGAAGTATTTAATACATCAAATATGTCATTTCTATTTGCTTTTTGTGTTAATTCTGTAAACACTGGCCCACACACAGAAAAACAAACAATTATTCATTACATCTTCTATTGCACTTATTTGCATTCATCAATAATCAAAATGCCATTTCCCAAGTTTTTTTTTTTCTTTCCAAATTTGCAGCATTTCCAATTTGAGTCTTACAAGTGCAAATTGAAACCGTAAGTTAAAAACAGAAACAATCACCTCTACTGAAACAGTCTCCATCCATCCATGACAGAGGACATAACGGATACAACCATCAAATAAATAAAACTACTCCTTTCCTCTTATTTTGGATCTTGATAAACATCCTGGATCTGCATCCTTCAGTTGTAAATGTGTTTTGTGGTTTTGAGAGCAGAGCATGATCCAGTTCTGTTCAGTGACTCACAGTTTCCACATGTAAACACTGCGTCTGTCGTCCTGAAATAACCCAGACACCTCAAGAGAATGTTAATGAAATCCAAACTGAGACGGAGGAGGGTAGGGGAGGGAGGGAAGGTGAGAGACTGACAGTTAGAGATGGAAACGGAGACAGATTCACTGCAGCACTGAGTCAAAGAGGGAAGGATTCTAGAGCAGAAAATCCTGTTGGACATATTTACTCTGTCAGACCAATAGCCTGCATCCTCTGCTGCTTCTCCAACCCCTGTGTGTGTTCAAAGTGCTTTCATAGTAAATAATTAGTATATTTAAGGGAGAACACAGAAGGAGGTAGTACATACTGTACTACCCTTAAGATGAATAATACATGTCTTCTATTTAGGACATGAAGTCTGGATCCAAACAGCTGTCGTCTCATCTGTAGTTTTCTGTGACTGAAAAGCAACATGTAACTAAAATACACATGTATGTCAACATCTGTGTGTTCCATTATCAACATGTGTAAGTATGCACTCCAGGAAAATGTGCACAAATGTCTATGAAAATGGTGGACGCATAACCTGCCAGCAGGTGGATGTATATCTAATATGTAGTTGTCTGCGTGTAACAACAGTCTGTACATATGTTTATATTTGTAGACTTGTAGGTGGATGTATTTCGTTAAATACATGTAATAACAAAATGTATGAAACTCCATAATGAATACAAAGTGATGTCACAGAGGAACCATTTTACACATGTGGACATGACCTGATGCAACATGAGAATAAATGTGAATGATGGGACCTGGACTGAAACAGGACAGTACCTAAACTAACTCCACCCTCTGATCATGATGGGATCATACTGGGACTCACTGACCCACTTTGGTACTGTTGTACTTTAAGTTTAGATACTGCCCTGTCTGTGCTTGGTGACACTCTGCTTATGTCTTTGCATTTGTTTTATTGTCTGTTTGTTTAAAAATAAATAAATAAATAAATCTGTCAAAAGTGTATATAAAAAAAGCAACATGTAACATAGAGCTGCACGATTCTGGCAAAAATGTGAATCACAATATTTTTGCTTAGAATTGAGATCACAATTCTCTGGCACGATTTTTCTCACAAAATGTTTCTTGCACCGCTGTCGAGGAGAATGGGTTCTTTTATCTCTGATTCACATTTTTCGTATCACTCCGCAAGTAGTCTGGTCACTTATGGTCCCGGTTGCTAAGCGACATCAGCTGATCTGTGAAAGTTCGCAGCTCAAAGAAACTTCCCAGAAGTACAATGGAATTATTCTATACAAAATTTTTGGAGATGGTGAGACTTTTAATTCTTGGTTAAAGGCTAAGTTATCGTCACCAACAAAGAAAAGAAAAGGAGAAGAAGAACAGCAGCAGAAGTCAGAGAAGTGAAAGTGAAAAGACATGGATCTGGACGACAGAAAAGAAGAATGACATCCGATGAGCCTTTACTGGACACCAGGTCAGGTGGGTGACTCTGGCCCCTCCCACTGGGGTTTTATCCATTTCACTCTCTTTACTGCAGATGTTCCTCCGCTCTAATTCACTCTTTCCTCACTCAACTGCAGCCGACAGCAGCAGGGTCACATGTTGTAAAGACGCTTTACCATTGGTTGAGGGAGGAGGCGGGGGCGGTTCTGCGTTTGTGGACATTTGTTTGTAATGCAGCTGTGAAATAAAATGATTAAGAATCATCCATGTTTAGAAATGAGATCACGTACATGTGTGAATCGAGATCACAATCTTTTAACGATTAATCGTGCAGCCCTAGTACAATCATTTGGGGTTTTTTGCAGCTTTAACTGTAGATTTAACTACACCGTATTGTTTGATGTTTGAACAAAATGTGTCCAAGCCTGGTGGGGCAGATGCAGATGGGTGGAGTTTATAAAAATGCAAGAAGGGAAAGGAAATGGCTTGAGCGAGATCCTTACCGTCTAAAGTAGTAGAAGCGGCAGAAGACGGGGGAGTGGGTGGGCTCCTCCCCCTTCTTACTGCGAATCACTCTGCATTCACGACACTTCTGCAGGTTGGGTCCAATTTCTGAACAGGAGTCGTCCTGTAGGAATGACTCTCCGGTCTGCTTCAGCTTCTTCACCTTCCTCCAGTCTTTCAGCACAGAACGGGGAATTCCATCTATGGACATTATCAAGTCATTAACAGACCTAAAGTTATATGAACAGATGAAAAAGGTTGTAACATAGTGCTGGTCTGCACTTTTACAATAGTCTGTCAGTACTTTTCACACATTACATTTACACTGTGGACAAATGTGGAGGTTTTCACAAAAGTAACACAAACTAGAAGACTCCTTTAAAACTTTAGATGTCAAAAATGTCAAATATCTAATATCAGAAGCATTTCCAAAGTACTTTTACAACACTGATTTTTAATTGGTTTGTAAATACATGATTTCACACATTAGATCTTAAATGGATTTGCCCCTTAATGACAGAACTGCACCATAGATACTATATACTGAACTGAGAAGTTCGCACTTTCACCAGCTGATCAAGGTTCTAATAGTTTTGGATTTTTCATTATAGTTTTTTTAGTTTTGACTTGTTTTTCTCCAATTCAGTTAGTTTGATTGTTTTTAGAGCAGGTTTGCTAGTTTTATTAGTTTTGTTTTTTTCTAAATGCTTAGTTTTAGTTTAGTTTTAGTTTTTTTAATCTCTTTTCTCTTCTTCTCCATCGTATTCAAATAAATCCCAGACAGGACTCTACTGCTTTCTCCCAACTTTAGTCTCCATGTTTCCAGGTAGAGTTTGGACCAGAAGACTATTCTAAACCAAGTGATGGACTGTGAAGTACCGTATGGTGCCGCTAGCTGAAATTGCTTGAGTGAAATAAATCGATTTCACATCAATCTGACATTGACAAAGATGAAAACGAAGGGAATTTTAATTATAATTTTTATACGTTTTAGTCAGTTTTGTAAGCACACGATACAGTTTCAGTTAGTTATCGTTTTTTTTCTTTTTAATTATAGTTTTTATTTATTTCAGTTAATGAAAATGTTTTTACAATTCTAGTTATCGTCATTTTGTTAGTTTTTGTAAATGATAATACCCATACAGCTGATGTGAGTCTAGTTAATGATAATTGGACATGTATCTACATTCACTAGGCACATATTTATGCCAATAAAAGTGCCTTTCTTGGTTTTGTATTAAAAAGCAGTTTTTCCAACTTTATAAAACATCAGCTATAATCATCATTATGTCAAAAGACATGATGGTTTTATTCGTTCAAATTTCTGTGTTGCCCTTTTTGTTGGAATGTGGGTGATTCTATCTACATTTATATGGAGCTTAGAGACAACTCTCTCGGATGTGTCTGATCCTGTTGCCATGGAAACAGTGTTGAGCAGGTGTTGGGTCGACAGTGACATGTATGGTGTCAGACTTACTGCTGCTGGCCAGTTTGAGCTTGGTCTTCTCCATTGCCGATCTGAAAATCCCGTTGGGCTTGACGTCGTCCTCATCTTTGTCGTCTCCATTCTTTTTAGCCGTGTCGTTCTGTTTCTTCTTGTAGGTGGGCTTTGGCTGACGCTTGGCTCGGCCATCTTGCTCTCGCTGGTGTCCGAGTCGTCGCCGCCGCTGTCTGACCCGGAGTCATACGTCCGTTTGCTCCCTCGCCGTGCGGATGGCGCCTCCTTTCCTCACCTCCTCCTCCCCCCAGCTGCCTTCTCATCGGGGTGCCGCTCCCTCTCTCCTTTGTTTCCACTCTCTTTGTTCATCTCAACCTCACTTGAAGTGGAAGCGCTCAGATTGACAGTGCAGGGTTTATCATTTCTGACATGGCTGTGGTGGTGTTTGTGTTTCCGCTGCTGCTGCTGCTGCTGCTGCTGTTGTTGCTGTTGCTACTGGGCACTTTCTCTGCTTTAGTCCCAGTAGAGCTGGTTGTAGCTGTGGTGTTGCGGTCCTCCTCTGAGTGCCGGGTTAACCAGGCCTCTTCAGTTTGTGGTAGTTACTGGGCTGACTGCTGCTGGTCGATGCGGATGCGGGCGACTGGCCGTTGGGCAGGGGGCTGGACTTGCCCGGCGTTGTGCTGCCACTCACTGAGCTGCTGCTGTCATTAAAGGACGAAGAGGCTTGGGTGGAGGTGGGTAGAGGGGGGGAGCTGTGAATTTTGTCAACTGAATCCACAGTGAGGGGGTTTCCCGCTGTGACAGACGGGGACGCACCTGACAAGTTACATCTGGACTGAGCTGCAGCTAAGGCGGCTTTGTGTTTCTTGAGGTGTATAAACGAGGGTGAGTAAGGCTGGGTGGAGCCAGAAACGGAGCAGGGTGTGGCTGTGGGGGTGGGGGTGAGGCTGGGGCTGGGCTGAGGTGTCCCTGCTGGACTGGGAGGAGGCAAAGACCCTCCTGGAGATGTAGTGCGTGATCCTAGTCCATCGTGGAGTTCTCCTGGTACAGAGTGGCTCATGACCCGGCTACAAATGCCAGCTTTATGTGTGATGTCACCTCCAGGGGAGTAACCCAGTTCGCAGTGGCCGGCCCAGTTTTACTCTGTGCGCCGTAAACTGTGGAGGCGGAGCCAGGAGTCCTGCACACAGAGTTTGTGCTGGTGGCTCCCACAGTGCCTTGTGTGCCACGGGCAGATGTCTTTTTATTATAACATAAGTCATCCAGGTTAGAGTTGTGCTGGATAACCCTACCGCTCTCCCTGGTCGGGGGTTTTCTCCCTGTAACTTGGATGTGTAGAACCTCCCCTGGGGGGGCTCCTTTTGGATCATAGCACCAGATTTATTAGCACCAAAAGCACTGTCGTACTTCACAGAGGTTGAAGGACGCACAATGACTGATGCCATTGCAGCTTGAGGCTTCCCCCTCAGCCCTCCTCTTTCCTGAATCATGTCTCCTCCCCCAGCGCTGTGTTGATGATGTCATAATCTCCCCACCGATGCCTGAGGCTGCTGATGTGGCAGCGGTGGCGGCATTTCCATGACCTTTAATGTCCCTGAGTTCAGGCAGCAGCGGGGGGCTTCTGCTGCTCTGCTGATGTCTTGCTACCAGCTAAGCTAACAGGCTGGATGGGTGTGAGAGTTGGGGGGGACAGGCGTCCACCATAACCCACCCTCTCCCGCTCCCGCTCCTTCTCTCGTTCACGCTCTCGCTCTGCAGCCTCTTTGCGTTCCAGTGCGTGTTGTGTGGGCGGATGGAGACGGGCGCGCGGTGAAGTGATGGCATTGCCCTGAGCTGCTGCTGCTGTTGGTGGTGATGGTGGTTGGAGGCTGAGGAGGAGGAGGACGTAGACGAAGATAGAGGAGAGATGGCGGGGCTGCGGCGTTCTATCCTGTCCATAGCAGTGTGGTGGGAGTGGTGCTGCTGAACCAGCGTCACCTGCTGACTCAGCTGCTCTGTGATTTTCCCAGCTAAACCCTCTCCTCCCTCTGGCTGGTGCTTAATGAGGGGTGGGGGCTTGGAGAGGGAAGATTTGGAGCCATAACCCTGGGGCAGGGACCCCTGGGTCGGCATGGCCGTCCCAATGTTGGCCACCACCCCCGAAGCTCCAGATACTTTATCGTAATAAGAGCCCAGGTCCTTGGAGGGGTAGAGCCTTGGAGGCTCGTTCACTACACTGTTGGACAGCGTGGTGAAGTAATTACTCTTTTCTGACTGAATGATGTGGGGGTGGGTGTGGCCTGCTTTGGGGCTGGGGGAAGCGAGGGCTGGAATTCGGACAGGGAAGGCGGGCTCTCGGCTTCTTTCCCGGTCCCTGTCCAGGACTGGGTCAGCGGAGCGCTGGATCTTAGCGGTGTAGGGTGCAACCTCAATGCTCTCTTTCAGGATTTGGCGATTCTCCTCTTTATATTTAATGGCTCGGTCCGCGCCGCCTGAACTGCATCCTGGGAAACAACATGAAAACACCTTTAATTTTTAATCTAAACAGATGTGAAACAAGTCACATGATTCATGTTTATGTCAGTATTTGATGATGATGGTTGATGATTGACAGCTGGATCACATAAACTGTTCCTACAGTCTGCAGATAAAACTCAGTAGATAACCACATTATTTAATCCTCTGAGACTCTGTTATATGAACAGATTTTAAGCCTGTATTCATTGAAATTCATTGAAAATTTTCTAGTACAAAATATAAATCCTCAGATCTGAAATTCAGCAGAACGATCTAGTTGGAAAAACTAGTTCAGTGGTGATAGTGATACTATACTTGACCAGAGCATGGCCCTAATTTAATGTGTGGTTAATCAAAGTACAACCTTGGGCCAAATGAAATGTATGATGATTAAATTTAATTTATTCCAACTGTGCATGATCTACTGAACATACTCTGCAATTATTACTAATGCCAATAGAGGGCATGTCACAGTCTGCTAAAGTCACTACGGTAACACACACTGAGACACACAACAACAGCTCAGTAAGTGGCAGCGACGTGCGCGCATGCACACACACACACACACACACACATTATGTAATAGTTTGGAAACACCTGCTTGGACTGGAATTACATTTATATTTTGATTGCCCTGTTTGTTTAATTTTCATCTAGTTTTTTTTGTTGTTTTAGCTCCTTTTCCCTGTTCCTCAAAAGGCCAGTTGTAAATAAGAATGTTTTCTTAATCTGTTTTGCCTGGTTAAATAAAACATTTTATTTAAATATAACACCAACAACAATACTGTGTTATGTACAAGTAAATGAATGGGAACAGAGGAAAATGTACACACTCAGTAACAAATATTAGTGTGGTCACACTGTAGCTAAGACTGCACACCATTTTTACTTCTACTGATAGAAATAATTGCGTTTTCATTGTAACTGATGAAGATGGTATAAACCAGGTGTAGCTTGTTACCTTTTAAACCATATGATGATGTCTGAACCTTGTACTTGGTCGTTTACTACAGTCTGGAAAAGAGCTCCATCACTGATCTTTTAAGGGTTAAAAATTAAGGTTATCACTTCATTATCCCTGTGGGCAAATTGAGATCCTAACAAATGTCGTATTTAGCACTAGCATTAGCATTAGCTTTTTGTGCAACTCACGACTGGTGGCTAAGACTTGTCATTTACCCTACATATACAGTACTGTGTAAAATGCTTTGGGTAGCCTTTGGTCTTGTTGTTTTTACATGGTTATAATGGATGTGGCTTTATTTAAGAAAAAATGATTCAAGAAATATGCAGGAAATATGCACAGAACTGAAACACACACGTACACCTGACTGTCTAGAAGTTTACTTTTGTATAATCTTGTGTTATGTTGTTGTTGTTATTATTATTATTAGGGACCAAGCTAGCGCCACCTATGTGAAAAAACACCATAAAAGCCGCAGTGGCCAGTAGGAATGTTGTAGAGACATGAAACCAATGCCAAAATGTTGGTTGGAACATGCTCTACAAATGTTACACTGACACTTATGACCTATCTGCAACAGGAAGTTCGCAATATGCCTTTCAAAATAAAATTTTTAAAACTAACTCCGAAGACACCGTTTGTCGTATTGACCTCTAAATAGCGCCAAAACATAGAGTGAACCCTCCTCACAAAAGTGATCTCATACTTTTTCCAGAACTGTCTTAGTTTTTTTTTTAGAAGCCCGCAAAGTTGCGATGTTTGGAACTCATTTTTCACTTTGGAGTTTTTCCCCACGTGACATATCTATGCGTTCACGGGACTCAGCACAACTCTCACATGCAAAAATTTTGAGATACGATGTACGGTTATTGCTTTAACAATTTGTTTCTTTTCATACTTTTTCCACTTTAGACTGCCATTTGACCCCCTTAACATGCTCCAAAACTCACCAAATTTGCCATGTATGTCATGGCTGCTGAACACTTTGATTCAATATTAAAATCAACCCCTTGGGTGCCAAAATGGACTCTGTAGTACCACCTATGTACTAAAAAACACACAAAATCTGCCCTAGCGGCCAGTAGGAATGTCACAGAAACATGGAACAAATGCCAAAATGTTGGTCTGATTGAGCCCGACAAATCATACACTGACACTCATGAGCTAACTCCAACAGGAAGTTGGCAATCTGCCTTTGAAAGTACTCTACGTTTCTGCAATTACTGCTTATTCATTTCAGGCTTTTGACACAAAAGTTATACCTCATTAAATTCCCACAAGTCTGCAGAATCCAAAAGTGAAAGAATTTTTCAGATACGACCAACGGTTATGGAATAATGGCGATTTTTTGAAGAGTATGTTTACTTTCACTTTTCATAATGACAAAATCCCTATATAATACTTACTAGTGCAAAGTAGTGGGTGTCTGACAATAGACCAGTGGTTATAGCACTGGTCTATTGTATGGGAGTCCTGGGTTCAAACCCTGAGCAAGGCAATGACCTTTTTTTTTTTTTTTTTCCTCCCTTCTCTCCCCCCTCACATTTTAAAACAGGTTTTGCTGCATTGTATTGTGGATATTGGACATTTTGCACACATTACAAAGTACATGGAGTATATTTTTTAAAATAAACCCTTATTAAAAAAAAGAAAAAATGTCTAGTAAATAACTTCTTTCATTTTTATGACCAAACGCTCAACTGTTTGTACAATGTTTCTTCATTCAAAAGTACTCTTTCTCACAGACACATATGCTCACACAATAGGGTTTTTCCAAAATAATAGCCTTAAATGTGATAAATCATCACTTTTAGGCTCAATTATTCATACAATTTCAATTCATTTTTCAAAATGATTCTTTCTCTCATATACAAAGCAAACACACATGCACACAGTAGGGTTTCCAAAATAAAAGTCTCATTTAAAGGTGATGGTGGTTTCAGCAGAGGGTCGCTGGTGTTCTGTAGAGATGTAAGGAGGACAGACACTAAAGAGTGGGAACTGGTATCGGGACGGAGAGCTGTGAGTGGAGCTGAGGTGTCGACGGTCACGGGAGGCGGATCGCAGGGGAGGCGGAACGCCCGGTGCAAGGTCCTGCCCAATGCTGCTTGCAGCTTTAATTATTATTATTATTATTATTATTATTAATATTATACTTATTATTATCAGGCCCGAGCCGCGAAGGCACTAGCTGGCGAGGGCCTATTAAAATCGCATGTTCTTATTTTACTTTCACCACTTTTAACACAAATTTGACCCCTTGAACATGAACAAAAGTAAATTTTATTTGGTCAAAAATTCAAGCCTGGCAAAAATTTTGTTTTATTTGAAGTCGCCAGGAAAAAATATTGCAAAATGACTCGGCCACGCCCCCTCAAAAATCACAATACATTATGTGGATGGGAGCCCTCCCCAAATTTTTTTCCACGTACAAACATGAAACTTGGTACAGACATAGCCCATGGTAGGACAAGTCAAAAATTACATTGTGGCAGGTAATTGTAACCCAACAGGAAGTCGGCCCTATAGGGTGGAAGTGTGGACCTATAAAATCACACCCGTCATACTTTCAACATCTCCTCCTAGGGTTTACATGATTATTATTTTTATTATTATTATTATTGTTAAGTTAGCCTAAGACTCTTGCATGGAACTATAAATATCAGAAAACCCAGTTCCTAAATTCAGGTGGTCCATGGGTACAGGTAATCACTGGTCCAGAACAGAAGCAGATAACCAGTCGTTTTACTGGTGGTTTTGCTGTTTCCTCAACTGAAGGGGTGTGTCTAATGGACTGTGCAGTCATCATTGCAGGTGAACTGGGTTACCTGACTGTTTGCCAGGCGTAGTTTGCTGTGGGGGTCCAGAGAATAGAGTCGATGCAGGTGGACTTCCTTCCCTGTGGGGGTTCGACTCCTGTCTGTCTGCTCCTGTTTCAGCTGGGCCAACGTCAACGTCCTGATTGGATCTATGAACGCCTTCTTTTCCATGTCTCTGTAAAAGGACAAGACACATACTGAAGATTTCCACAAACCTCTACTGTCTAGATCAGGGCTCTCAAACTCATTTTTTTTCAGGGGCCACATTCAGCCTCATTTGATTTCCAGTGTGTTGGACCAGTAAAATAATAACAGAATAACCTATAAATAATGACAACTCCAAATTTCTATTTTTGTTTTAGTGCTAAAAAACCCCATTAAATTCTGAAAATACTTACTTTTATAAACTATCCACAAAAAAGATGTGAATAACCTGAAAAAACTGAAATTTCTTAAGAAAAATAAGTGCAATTTTAACGATATTATGCCTCAACTTAACATCCATACACATGTATTATGGATTGGATCTAAAGACACTTAACACTTAGTTACAGGCAAATTGTTAAAATTGGGCTTAATTTTCTTTAGACAATTTTAGTTGTTCATATTTGTTCTGGTTATTCACTTTTATGTAGCTTGTAAATGTAAATATTTTCAGTTATTAGTTATAAGTTATTTTTTGCACTAAAACACAGACAAAATTTGAAGTTGTCATTATTTATACGCATAATGTAACATTTTTTTCACATCAAACTGAGAAGAAAATCTGGAGTCATTCTTTTTTGTCAGTTATTCTGCTGTTATTATTTGACTGTAGATCATATTGGTCTGTATGTGGAACCTGAACTAAAATGAGTTCCACAGCCTTGACAGTGGAATTTTTTGCACTTTGCAAATTCATCCCAGGGGCTGGATTGGAACCTTCGGTGGGCCGCATTTGGCCCCCAGGACGCATGTTTGAGACCCCTGGTCTAGATACTGGGTATGCACAGATCTATCTGATATGGGTCTATATCACTGACATCAGCTACTGGCAAATACAGCATCTGACCAATGACAGTGGAGCATATGGACCTGTTACAGTGAATTCACAATTACATGAGTTTTCAATCAAAGATAATGTGATGATTAAAGCCTTTAAAAAAAACAAAATACACAGGAAATGACATTTTTACAATAAATTTTAATTCGATTGTTTTTGCTTAATTCAACCAAAAAAAATCTGCCACTGGAACAAACGAAAATGATCTTGTTCAGATTTGTTGAAATCAGATTTTCCAGATCTCTTGTCTATAAATCAGTCTTATATCTCACTGAAAAGTTCCTCTTTAGGTGATTCTGTCTTATTTTAAGTGTGATGAGATATTTGGACTAGAAATAAGAAAAATACACTTGGTCAGATTTAGAGTTTTTCCAGTGTAATTTCCCAGTTTGAGAAAGTACATCTAACTATGATGTGTTTAGTGTAGAATCACCAAAGCTCAAGGCTACGTAGAGGTCTGTACTGTATTTAGTGAAACCTGATTGGTCTGGACGGTGGTGGACACATGCTGAGGTAGTGTTAAAACCTTTTCGGATGGGATTAGGGGTAAAGTAATAATTACCAGAGATTTTAGTCCTGTCCAAATGTGCTACATCTGTAATCATTACCGCACAAATGTCAGTATAGATTACAGTGACTTTTCCCTTCTGTAAAAGGGTCTGGGAAAATGACCCCAGGTAAAACTAATAGACCAGTAGTTCATATGTGCATAGATATTCCATCATATCCTGTTCACAAGATTTTTTTTGTGGATATTCAAGCATGGAAGCTCTAGAACAACTCAAACATGCGTCCTGGGGGCCAAATGCCAAAGGTTCCAATCCGGCTCCTGGGATGAATTTGCAAAGTGCAAAAATTCCACAGTCAAGGCTGTGGAACTCATTTTAGTTCCGGTTCCACATACAGACCAATATGATCTACAGCCAAATAATAACAGCAGAATAACCGAAAAAAAGAATGACTTAAGATTTTCTTCTTGGTTTGATGTGAGAAAAATAATATTACATTATGCCTATAAATAATGACAACTTCAAATTTTTGTCTTTGTTTTAGTGCAAAAAATAACAATAAATTATGACAATATTTACATTTACAAACCATCCTGTAACAATAAAATGTGAATAACCTGAACAAATATGAACCTGAAATGTCTAAAGAAAATTAAGCACAATTTGATCTATTTTCTTCCTGTTACTCAGTGTTTAGTGTCTTTGTAGATCTGACCCATAATGCACATGTAGAAATGATAAGTTGAGGCAGAATATTCAAGCTGAATGTGGAACCTGAAAGAAAATGAGTTTGAGAGCCCTGCTCTAGAAGAAGCAGTTTCCAGTCGGAGAAGTGTGTGTGAAACCTCGTGTACTGTTGGAATTGGCGTATGACAAACAGGATTCAGAAGCAGAAGAAGGTCAAAAGCACTTGTTAGACCAGTGCTTTTCAGCCTTGGGGTCGGGACCCCATGGGTTTGCCTGGAATTCAAATGGGGTCACCTGAAAGTTCTAGTAATTGATAAAAATAAAACCTTCATAATAAAAATCTGTGTTGCGTTGACAGAACCAATCCAAATCCATATCAGACAAACT
Source organism: Sphaeramia orbicularis (assembly GCF_902148855.1). Taxonomy (NCBI): domain Eukaryota; kingdom Metazoa; phylum Chordata; class Actinopteri; order Kurtiformes; family Apogonidae; genus Sphaeramia; species Sphaeramia orbicularis. Next base: position 43,031,513 of record NC_043975.1, on the reverse strand, counting down.
GTGATTGTGAAACTGCAGCACTGTGGTTCTGTTTATCTGTCAAATGTTCATTGTGGTCGGTTTCAGATGCTGCAGCTCTTTCTAATTCATAGTTTGAGTTCTTGTTTGTTCAGTATTAATTGTACTTGTAATCCGTTTTGAATGTCTGGGGTCGACAGAAATTTGTGATGTTAAAATGGGGTTAGGAGACAAAAAAGGTTGGAACCACTGAGTTAGAGGCACTGGACTTCTGATTGGTTGAGACAGGGGTGTCAAATTCATTTTAGTCCAGGGGCCACATTCAGATAAATTTGATCTGAAGTGGGCCAAACTAGTAAAATAATAACAATAATATATAAACAAAGTCAACTCCAAACTATTCTCTATGTTTTAGAGCAAAAAAAGTAAATTTACATTATGAAAAGGTTTACTTATGCAAACTATCCTTTCAAAAGATGTGAATAACATGAACAAACTGAAAAAAATAAGTGTCATTTTAACAATATTATGCCTCAGTTTATCATTTACACACGTACATTTAACTTACAGATCACAGTGGATCTACAAATACACAAAACATTTATTAACAGGTGGAATATTGTTAAAATTGCACTAATTTTTCTTAAGACATTTCAGGTTGCTCATATTTGTTCAGGTTATTCACATTTTTGCAAAATTATACTTTGTTTTAGTGTAAATGCATGAAAATATTTACATTTACAAAGAGAAAATTTGGAGTTGTCATTATTTACATGTTATTGTGATAATATTGACTGGTCCTGCCCACTTGAGATTGAATTGGTCTGAATGTGGAACCTGAACTAAAAGGATTGTTAATACCTTAGTTAATTTTTGCACTTCACAATTCATCCCAAGGGCCAGACTGGACCCTTTGGCGGGCTGCCAAACTAATCCAGTCTGAATAGTGCTTCAGATCATTATTAGCCACTGGCAGGGGCGTAGAATTGCGTAGGGACTCTAGAGACACATCCCTACCAATATCCATCCACTACTCTGTAGTCCCTATCAATCCAACTGCTTTCCGTAGTGTTTAGTCAATGATTATGGCACATGAAGGGTTAACAGTCGGTCCCTGCTAGAAGTCCCGCCTCTAACTTAAATGTCGCTCTCCAATTGGCTCTTTAGTTTTGCTAACATACATGTGATTGACCATCCCTGCTGTCACTACATCTACTTGTAAAAGGAACCTGCTAGTTGGACCGCTAACGCAAGTTTTCAATATGTTTGATATTTGTTCTGTCTGGGTTGTGTCAGCTAGACTGTGTCATTTACATTTACATTTGTACATGTGTTTGTTTGCGTGCGTGCACGCCCGTGTGTGTGCTCGGTAAAAGGATGTAAAGGATGTCAAAGAAAAGAAAACTGGACATAAGACACTTCTTTAGGAGTCAAAGTGTAAGTAAGTTCAAGGGTATAGAACTGTAGAGGCTCAACACAGATATTGAATAAAAGACAATATTTAATGCCAAACAGGTACACTTAAAAGTTACTTTACTTATTATTTTTAATGCATTTCTATGGAAGAGCAACTGTTTAAAAAACACAAAGAAAATTTGTGGGGAAAATACAATAAAACCTCAGATTCCAAATGTGATGCTAGATGTGACTTTATCCATATTTTTGGGGAGTAAATTACATGTATTAATTGAAACTAAAAACCTTTTTTGCTCAGGCAGTAACTGTACCATCAGACTGTATGATCAGTGTATCCAGAATCTGTTCATATGCCATGAATCAACATATATAAGTCAGGTGACAAACAGTAGAGGAGGAGGAGTAGAGGAGGAGAAGAAGGAGGTGAGAGGAGAGGCAGGAGGAGTAGAGGAGGAGAAGGAGGAGAGGCTGTAAATTCACAGTTGAGGTTAAATACTAATGCATTGTGAGTCATGAGAATAACTTTACAGAATGCATTAAATTCTTGTATTGTCTTTAGATATTCAGATATGCATTACAAACATGTCAATTACTGAATTTTTTTCTGACTATGATTTGCTTGTTTGATCAGCTCGACATGACGTTAAATTATGATCACAAATGCAAAAAAATATCAACTTTCTGGAGTGCTGCCTTGGAGCACTTTGTGTCCACACCAACGTCAAAACCAAACCTACTCCCTTGGGCACCATCCACTGACCACATGGATTATAGTTCAGTAGTCAGTACTGTTGGGTGGAGACAGTGATGGCTCTGGGATGTAAAACCATCCTCTTTGTTACTACTCACTCTTTATGGAGGTCCACACTGGCCTTGGACAGAGGGGGGCTGGGTGGGTGCTGATCTTCACTGGGGGGCGGTGGGGGTCAGCGCTGGCTGGTCGGACAGGAACATGGCTCAGCAAACCCAGACTGTCTCCAGCAGAACCACCGGCCTGGTGCAACCACGGACTGGCTGTGTTCTGGACACACAAGGACACGCAGGACACACCAGGACACACAAGGACACACACGGACAACAAGGACACACAAGGACACACAGACATGCATGGACACACAAGGACACATATGGACACACGTGGACAGACACGGTTAGAAGAGGCAGTAAAGACAGGCCCATACACAACATGTGAAAGGAGTTTCAAACAGACTCCAACTGACGACCACTCCATCAGAGCTGGAGGATCATTCTTCACCAGCACATTGTTCAGTATTTTCCAAATTAAATGTTTGGTGTCAGAAAATGTTCAAAAACTGTTTCTCTAAATCCAAGATTATGTTTGTAACAGGTGATTTCTCAAAGACTGCAAGGGAAGCTCAGCTACCCCTAAAATTACGAAAATTAAATGGTCAAATATGTACAGTTGTGTTGACATTTCATTGACTACAAATGTGTTCAAACACGTTCATCTCACAGATGATTTCGTTTAGAATCAGCTTTATCCCAAATCAATGGACTCTATGTTGTTAACTTCTCATACATTCCCGTTGTGCTGTTTTCTCATTTGATCTATGGTCAGTGCATTTGCCTGTAGACGCTCAGCGTCCATGCACTTCAATGGGACTGAGTGGAACAGTTTTTTTCATTGCCTCAAAACTGAACGGTAATTGGATAAATGCCACAATGTTGTCCCGCCCCTGGACGCTCGGTGTCTCTGGGGATGAATGGAGCTGTGGGTGGAGCTTGGCCGGGCTGGACGCTGAGCTTCCACGTGCTGATTGGAGGATCAGTCGAAAGGCTGAATCCTGTTTGATTGACAGCTATTTTGAGATCTACTCCTTCACTTGACAGAGTTCAGTTTAATACCATTGCGCATTCTGCTGTGAAATTGAGAGAAACCACTACGAAATAACTTGTTCATTTCTTGCACTGTAAATAAAACACACAACGTACTTCCTTGTTTCAATTTAACATAATTTCAATGTTTTCTTGTTTACTTGGTACGATAAGGTCACTGACCATTTTCTAAAAAGGAACGGAGGGCTGAATTTATGTTTAAATAACCTGACCTTTTTTTTTTTTAATGTAGGCCAACAATGAGCTTCCCCTCTCTGAAAGACGAGCAGCTGCCACTGATTACCTCTGCCAAGGAGGTTATGTTTTGCCGATGTTGATTTGTCTGTCTGTTTGTCTGTCTGTGTGCAAGATAACTCACAAAGTTATGGATGGATTTGGATGAAAATTTCAGGAAATGCTGATACTGGCACAAGGAACACATGATTAAATTTGGTGTGTGATCGGGGGGGGGGGGTTTACTGATCAACCTTGGTGGAGGTCTGCGCTCTCTGAGTGCTTCTAGTTTGTAAATGTATTTGTTTTGTCCAGAATTCATAGATATTCAGTTTACTGTCACAAAATAGAATATGAAAATAGAAATCTCCCTGTATCTCACTGGGATGCTCTATCAAGAATCAGAAAACTAGAATGTGTGCGAGGTTGTCAGGTTCTGTCTCTGTTCCAGTCCTGTAGTCATGATGCAGGAGATCAATCTAACAATAGAAGTGGGCGGAGCTTTCACTGGAAGAGAACTCAGCTCATTCAATCAAAGTCCATATATGACTTCTATCAGGGATCAGTAGGAAGTATACTGATATCTCTAAACATTTTTACGTTACATTATCAAATTTGGCCCATTATAAGTGAAGGTAAATTTGTATATTTCAAAATTTGTCAAAAATTCAAAATAAATGTCTCAACACTGTAAAACTTTGTAGGCATTGTCCAAAGGAATTTACATATAAAATTTGAAATGAATCCGACCAGTATTTCATAGATGTTTGAAGAAATTGCTGATGAAGTGATGACGAAGAGCTCCAGAATAGCTCCAGACCTACAGTATCTGCTGGTGAGATAAAAATAACTCAAAGGGACTTCCACCAGTGAAGGAACCCAGCGACAGTAGCAGTGAAATCATTTTTGGGTTGTTCTGATACATATCTAAAGAGTTTACAAGGCAGATGAGACTAGACAGACTCATCTAGAGGAGACAGACCTAGACCACAACTGAGGTTTGTCAGAAACTGGAGTGATGTCACTGCAGACAAACTCTGGCTTTCCTCTACACACAAAAAATGGTGGGAAAGCTCCAGGTATGCAGCAACCTTAAATTTTAACCCAAACACCCTCAAGTCCACAGATTCAACTGTGTAAACGCGCTGGTTACACCACCTGTCATCATCAAAATGACAGAAAAGGTGAAAACGTCAGGTTAGTTTTGTTTAAAAAACTCATATTTGTCTAAACTCACTGTTCTTAGTCTGTGGTTCATTTCTTTGTGTATTTGGACCCTAATAGTTCAGACAGTTTGAATTTGAACCCTCCAGCTGCTGCTAAACTACTTTAGATTCATTTGATAAAAAATCCATTAGATTTCTACAGCCTGTTTGAATTCCTTCTTAATTAGTTCCGTCTATAACTAGTTCCAACATTGCACATATGGGTTTTCTTCATTTTTTAAATTATTTTGTTGATTTTCGTTTGGTTTGTTCATTTTTTTCATTATTTGGCTCGATTTTCGTTAGGTTTTGTTCATTTTTGTTATTATTTTGCTCGATTTCTATTCGTTTTGTTAATTTTTGTCATTATGGCTCGATTTCAGTCTGTTCATTTTTGTCATTTTTTGTTTTTTTGTTATTTGCTGGATTTTTGTTCTTTTTTTTGTTCATTTTTGTCATTATTTTGTCAATTTTTGTTTTTTGTTCATTTTTGTCATTATTTTGCTCGTTTTTGTTCGGTTTTGTTCATTTTTGTCATTATTTTTGCAATTTTTGTTTCGGTTGTTTCAGTTTTTGCTATCTTTTTTTTCGTTATGTTTGTTTTTTTTTTTTGTCATTTTGCTCAATTTTTGTTTGGTTTTGTTCATTGTTTTAGTCATTATTGTTCGACTTTCATCAGTTTTGTGATTTTTTCATTTTTGTTTTTTTTTTTTTTTTTGTTTTTTGCTTTTTTTTGATTTTCGTTCGGTTTTGTCATTTTTGTCATTATTTTGCTTGATTTCGTTCGGTTTTGTCCATTTTGTCATTATTTTGTCAATTTCTTTTCAGTTGTTTTTTTTCTTTTTTGCTCGATTTTCATTCGGTTTTGTTCATTTTTGTCATTATTTTGCTCGATTTTGTTCGGTTTTGTTCATTTTTGTCATTTTGCTCAATTTTTGTTCAGTTTTGTTAATTTTTGTCATTGTTTTGCTCGATTTCTGTTCAGTTTTATTCATTTTTGTCATTGTTTTGCTCGACTTTCGTTCAGTTTTGTGCATTTTTTATTTTTCTCGATTTTGTTCGGTTTTCATTTTTTAAAATTATTTTGCTCAATTTTCGTTCGGTTTTGTTCATTTTTGTCATTTTTTGTCAATTTCTGTTAGTTTGTTCATTTTTTTTCATTATTTTGTCATTTTCGTTCAGTTTTGTTCATGTTTTTCTTTTTTTGCTCGATTTTCATTCGGTTTTGTTCATTTTTGTCATTATTTGCTCGATTTTTGTTCGGTTTTGTTCATTTTTGTCATTATTTTGCTCAATTTTTGTTCAATTTTTTCATTTTGTCATTATTTTGCTCGATTTCTGTTCAGTTTTGTTCATTTTATCATTATTTGTCGATTTTCATTCAGTTTTGTTCATTCATTCATTATCTGAACCCGCTTTATCCTCACTAGGGTCACAGGGGTTGCTTGGAGCCTATCCCAGCTACTTACGGGCGAAGGCGGGGTACACCCTGGACACTTCGCCATTTCATCGCAGGGCTGACATATAGAGACAAACAATCACTATCACATTCACACCTATGGGCAATTTAGATTAACCAATTAACCTATCAGTGCATGTCTTTGGATTGTGGGAGGAAGCAGGAGTACCCGGACAGAACCCACGCAAACACGGGGAGAACATGCAAACTCCACACAGAAAGGTCCCACCCCATTGACTGGTGTTGGAATCGAACCCAGGACCTTCTTGCTGTGAGGCACGAAGGCTATCCACTGCACCGCCAGTTTTGTTCATGTTTTTCATTATTTTGCTCAATTTTTGTTCGGTTTTGTTCATTTTTGTCATTATTTTGCTTGATTTTTGTTTGCTTTTGTTCATTTTTTTCATTATTTTAATCGATTTCTGTTCAGTTTTGTTCATTTTTGTCATTATTTTGCTCGATTTTATTTGGTTTTGTTCCTTTTTGTCATTATTTTTCTCAATTTTCGTTTGGTTTTGTTCATTTTTTTCATTATTTTGTCAATTTCTATTAAGTTTTGTTTATTTTTTTCATGATTTTGCCGATTTTTATTCAGTTTTGTTCATGTTTTTCATATTTTGGTCAATTTTCATTTGTTGTCTTTCATTCGAGTTCCTTCTTCATTAGTTGCGTCTCTAACTCGTTACGTCTCCACATCTGCTCATATCAGGTCCAGAAGTCAGACCAACATTTCTCCAGTATTTCTCCATAATTATTTGTCGTCATCAGCGGTTGTAGTCCATACTGAAAATATGTCCCAACTTGGAGCTCATTACCTAAAATGTTCAGTTGTTGGTTGTATTAACGAACACAAGTGGCTGAACGGGACAGAGCGCATGGTCAACAACCTGGAGGGGGCAGGGTCATGTGCATTTACAGGGCCAGCCCTCCAAAACGACCTTTCTAGTGTCATTACTCAGAAATAGGGTTGAAGATGGACCTGTGGAGTTGAATGAATGAAGAATTCAGAGCCAAGTAGAGCATTTACAGTTTATGGAGACCAAAGGGAAATGTGGGAAAAGGAAGAAAAATATCACTGTTTTAAAAGCAGTTGTTTGTTTGGATTGAAGTGTTGGCCTCAGTTCTCCTTCTATATATAGAGGGTATACATGTGACATCACCACTAGCGGAAGTCACCGCGGTTCCTCCCAGTGGCAGAAAGACGGGGATGAGTAGCAGCGTTGGCTTCAATACTGTCTAAACTGAAGAACAATATTTAATAAAAAATGGGGAAGAGCTGTTGTGCGATTGATTGTATGAACAGGTTTGAAAAGCAGTTGGAGCTATTGTTTTAAAGACACCGAAGGACAAAGAAAAGAGAAGGAGATGGATCCACAAATCCAGGAAACCAAACCTAGATCTGTGGATCCTGTTTGGTGTCAGGTAACATTAATTTATGCGGTATTTTTGGGTCAAATCAGACCTTAAATGACCTATTGTTTTGGCTAACGTTACTTCTTAGTAAAGCTCTTGGTTTCATGATTAGATCTAGGGATGCACAGATACCACTTTTTTCCAGACCGAGTACGAGTACTTACATTTGAGTACTTGCCGATACGAGTACTTAATAATCCAATTCCAGTTCTTAGTACCTTTTGTAAATGTGCTTTATTGTCGTTATCATTAGTCTGACTAGAAAAAAGTGCTGCTACTGACATTTAATGTGTTGGAATGAGCGTTTCTCAATCAATCCACCAGGGGGCGCCGCTATGAATTAACCATACTGGACAAATACCACGAAGAAGAGTAAAGTTTTTTGAGAAGAAGAAGAAAGTCAGTAATAACAAACATGGAGACGACAGAGGTAACAGTAATGTGATACTAATGTTGCAGCGTTTTCACTGGTAAGGTTTAAAAGTTTACCTTCAGCAGGTAGAGAAAAGAGAAATGAGCGATAAGTTTCGTTTTCACTTCTGTTGGCAGCAATCTGCACCGCTCCGTACACCCGCTGGTATTCTCATTCTGTTTACGTATCCGTGAGCACCTGGTAAACGGATGGAATGTATGCAGAGGACGGACAGAACGCTGTATCCGTATCTGTCTGTGTCTTTTACGTTGCAGTCAGCGTTATTTTTATCACCGTCATTTATTTTGAAAAATCTCCACATTCCCCACACATTATTCCTCCTCCTAGTATCTGCTGCACTGAACTGTGAATGTCACACGGCTGTAAGTGGTATCAGTACATTTGTATTGGATATCTTTTACGAGTACAAGTACACACACTGAGTATTGGAGCTGATGCCGATACTTGTATCGGTATCGGTGCATCCCTAGTCAGATCTTTCATGGTTTTTGTCTTCATTTGTGATTCTGAACCTTGTGCTCCTACATGATTAGTAAACTAACTTAAACTGAGGCTAACCTAGTTTTTCAAATACGGGGGAACTGGAGAATAAAGCTACAACGGAGTATTAGGGCCACATAAGAAAATAAAAACACTGGTCACTACAAGTATAAAGTCATAAAATATCGATATAAAACCCGTAATTTTGTGAGAATAAAGTCGAAAACAAAAATAATCACAATGTTATCTGATTAAATTTGTAGTTATAAAAAACCTCATAATTTAACAAAAATGTCATTCGTTTATGGGATTAAAGTCGTAATTTTCCGACAATAAAGCCATAATATTACCAGAATAATGTGGTAATTCAAAAACAGTAAAAATCTCCTAATTTCCCAGAATTCAGTGGTCCCCTGCTGATCCACAGCAGTAGTATCTGTGTTGTATAAAGTACTTGATATGAACTAGATGTAAATATCCTCAGTCCCAGTAGATAATTCATATATTCACTGGCGTCAGTACACGGTCTACTGTAAATGCACTTTGGATCAGCTGGTTCTGGGCCCTAGTTTTGGACTCTGGTTGTCAGTGATGATGAAACCATGTATATTTTTTTCAGGTAAAAATAGCGATGATCCCTTACACCTGGATGTCAGGATACTCCATTTCTGTCCACATGTCAAAGTTGATGGACCACTTGTTCTTTGGTAGCTCGTACGGATCCATGTCCAGTCCACTTGTCCTTCATTTAATTTCATATTTCACATTTCCCGGTCTGGCTGTGTTTACTGCCATACTCCGTCATGTTGAGCAGGTTGGTCTTTGCCACTCAGTCTGACTTAGAGGGGCATGGCCTGGAGGGGGAGTGACGTATATGCATACCCTCTATATAATGTATCGACCGACCTCTATCATCGGACGGCTCAGAGGACTTCCACTACCTCAACTGTGGAAGGTGTCTGAAATTATTTCATATTTAGAGCAGTTTTTCTTCATAATCCCAAAGGTCTTAAAACATGTAGTTAAACATTTTTCAGTGGGCTGAGGTGCAGAGGACTCTTGTTGCTCTGTTCATATGGACATTAACATGCATACGTACCCTCCTCAGAGAGACCTCTGAGTTCACCGTGACAGGGTTTTCAGGGTGGACCCACTTGGCCGTGGGGGGTAGGTTGAGGCCTGGGGGGTATGAGGCTGGTGTTCCATTGGGGTACTGCCAGAGGAGTGGTACAGACCCAGGCCTGTTGCCCCGCTGTGAGCCTGGGCCAGCAGAGGAGGAGGGGGTGGAGGACCCTGACCCTGGAAACAGCAGCACAAATGGGGCTTATGTTTTTACACACATTAGGATCATAATCACATGGTAGAATCTACAGTTCATAACTAAACACTAGAGCAGGGGTGTCAAACATGCGTCCCGCCAAAGGTTCCAGTCTGGCCCATGGGATGAATTTGCAAAGTGCAAAAATTCCACAATCAAGCCTGTGGAACTCATTTTAGTTCCAGTTCCACATACAAACCAATATGATCTACAGTCAAATAATAACAGCAGAATAACCTACAGAATAAATGACTCAGTATTTTCTTCTTGGTTTGATGAGGAAAAAAATAATATTACATTACGCCTATAAATAATGACAACTTCAAATTTTATCTTTGTTTTAGTGCAAAAAATAACATTAAATTATGAAAATTTTTACATTTACAAACTATCCTGTAACAATAAATTGTGAATAACCTGAACAAATATGAACAACCTGAAATGTCTAAAGAAAATTAAGCACAATTTTAGCTATTTTCTGCCTGTTCCTCAGTGTTTAGTGTCTTTGTAGATCTGACCCATAATGCACATGTAGAAATAATAAGTTGAGGCAGAATATTGTTAATATTGCACTTATTTTTCTTAAGAAATTTCAGTTTTTTTTTTTTTCCAGATTATTCACATTTTTTGTTTGGGTAATTCATACAAGTAAGAATTTTCATAATTTAATGTTTTTTTTTCTTATTTTTTGCACTAAAACAAAGAAAAATTTGTAGTTGTCATTATTTATAGGTTACTATGTTATTATTTTACTGGTCTGGCCCACTGGAGATCAAATGGGGCTGAATGTGGAACCTGAAAGAAAATGAGTTTGAGAGTGAGTCCACACTGGGAAAACCAGTTATTAAAACACTGAAAGAACAAGAATTTAATTAATGAAGTTAATGAACCTTTGGCGTCAAACTCCAAAATCCTCCAGAGACCCACTGGGTAAAAGTTCAGGCTTTTTTTTTTTTTTTTTTTTTTTTTTACATAAAATAATTGCTATAATTGGAAAAAGCATGATACAACATTTTTTCCAGATACTTTTTTTTTTATGGAATATCCTTTGCAGTGGACAGCAACAGCATATTGTTTTTTTTTTTTTTTTTTTTTTTTAAGTAAACCTGTGAAACTCTTGTCTCCTATAAAGGATCGACGGATGTCAGGAGGATACAGAGAGCAAATAGAACAGAGTTTTTTTATTCCACGACTACTTTGGTACAAACCTTTACCTCTTTATATTAGGTCTGGGTTGGTTTGTTTATTTTGATCCTCATTAGCTTTTGCATCACAGCAGCAGCTATTCTTCCTGGGTTTGTTTTTTTTTTTTTACATTATAATTTACATTTAATACATTACGAGATCATCAAAGTGCAAGAACATGTTCAGTCGAGAAATACAAGTTTGATATGTTTTAACACAGACACAGATGAAACCAGAATGAGCCCAAACACACTGACATCAAGGTCATTTACCAGGTAACCTCATCAGCAGGTCCACAGACGAAACAACCACAATTATCTAATAAACTAGTTAAGTCTAGTTTAGTTAAATAGTCGTTTGTTTCATCTAATCCTGCATATTTTGTTGCTGTCTAATGTTCTCTGTACATTGACACCATGTAGCTCTTTACACTATTCAACTGCATGTCTTGTTGAGTAATTCTTCAGTTTCTAGTGATCCTGAAGGGGTGTACTGAACCAGGTTTGTCCCCTGAATATGTCTCAGGCTCTTCTAGAGTTTGTTCAAGTATTTGTCCTGAAGCTCTTCATACATGCTGGGTTTCTCTGTCATTTACTGTTCTATTAATTCAGTTAACGTTAGAATCTCATTATTGGACCACATATGTACGTCCTTAATTATTCAGTAAATCTGTTTCAGTTGCACTCTTGCAGATTTAAGTGTTATCGATGAATCGTCAAACTTCAAGCATGTTCAAGGTCATTGAATCTTTCGGTCTTCCACTCAGGGATTTTTAGAGAAAAATTAAAAATTCAAATCCAAGCATCTGAATAGAATCACACCTACTGTGAATCTAGTGTGTGCTTGATTGTATTCACCGAAGTCATAACACTGTGTCATTCAAACAAACAGCAAATAAAAGCCTTATTAAGCAACAAATGGGTTCCATCCACTGATAAACAATACAACTTTGAAACCGTTGAGGAAATGTCTAAGTTTGTATAAAAGGTCAATGCAGGACTTTGAACATTCAGAACCTGAGCAGATCATAATAGGGCTTTGTTCTACATTGGACATGAAGGTCTGACTTCAATACAAGCCTGTTTCAAAGGTGAGGGACACAAAGGAATACACTACTGAAGATACCCACAAGACTTATAAATGGCCTCTTACATAAAATAGCAGAGACATTATTATAGAGATAAATTTTCAAACCCTAGTTATGTTGATGTGCCAGTCAATAAATTGCACACTGACTATGTATTTCTGCTGTTAGATTCTATTAGATGTAAACATGGTGGAATATGTTTCTCATCTTCCTCTGGAAAATGACCTCAGAGAAATCTTCTAAATTTTATTTTTTTATTTAATTTTTTTTCCTTAACCCCCCCTTATTTCTACATATTCTGTCTTCTAATTACAAGAGAATGGCTACTTATTCCCACTTAGTGCCTGAAAACCTCTTTGCTGTTGTCTCACTGGCTGCCACACCTGCAGTCCATGAGTATAAATCAGTGTCTTCCTCTGTCTTCGTAAAACACTGAAGGCACATGTTGGTGTGTTTTTAACTCCAGCCCTAATGAATTCATCTACAGGCCCTCATGAAATAACTACCGTACTTTCCGGACTATAAGCCACTTTTTTCCCCACGCTTTGAACCCTGCGGCTTATCCAACGATGCGGCTCGAGTACAGATTTTTACGGGCTAACGGCCTCCAGGAGGCACTCTAGCAGGAAGCGCAAAAGCGAGACAGGTGGAAGAGGTGATGAAGAGAAGTTTTAAGCTGAACTTTGAACAATCATTTTGCGTGTCATGCACAAGGTTCTAATAGTTTTGGATTTTTCATTATAGTATAGTTTTTTTTATTTAGTTTTGACTTTTTCTCTAATTCAGTTAGTTTTAATTCATTTTTAGAGCAGGTTTTCTAGTTTTACTAGTTTTCATTTTTTTTCTAAATGCTTAGTTTTAGTTTAGTTTTAGTATTAATTTTAGTTTTGTCGTATCTTTTCTCTTCTTTGTCGTATTCAAATAAATCCCAGACAGGACTCTGCTGTTTTCTCCCAACTTTAGTCTCCATGTTTCCAGGTAGAGTGGGGACCAGAAGACGACTGTAAACCACAAGTGACAGACCGTTAAGTGTCGTATGGTCCCAGCAGCTAAGATTGCTTGAGGGAAATAATAAAGAATTCGTATCAATCCAATGTTGACAACGACGAAAACGAAGGGAATTTATCCATAAATTTTATCCGTTTTAGTTAGTTTTGTAAGCACACAATACAGTTTCAGTTATCATTTTTTCTTTTAATTATAGCTTTTATTTATTTCAGTTAACAAAAATGTTTTTACAATTCTAGTTTTTGTCATTTTGTTAGTTTTTGTTAACGATAATAACCTTGGTCATGCACAAACCCTCATCATGGAAAACACAAGAAATGTATATGATGCAGCTTTGAAGTTCAAACCAATCAATGTGTCTGTAAAGAAGGAAACAGAGCTGCAGCACGGAAGAGACAATGAGAGACAACGGAAGACAGACTGAGAAGGAGTGTGACGGAGCCTTTCTGAGGATGTTCAACTCCGACACTGAAGAAGAAACTGCTGTGGGAGAATGAGCAGAAGGAAGATGAAGATACAGATCAATGACTTTTCTGGGTTTTGAACCAGCCGTGTTCATGTTGTTTTACTGCCGTGTTACAGCACTGTTTGGAATAAAGCAGTTAAATGATGGAAATAAATATTTAAATGATCTGTCTGTTTACCATCTGTCTGTGGGAATATCTCATGTTACAACGTGGACACCTGCAGCTTATAGTCAGGTGCAGCCTATATATGCACAAATATTTTTTCTTTTAAAATTTGGAGGGTGTGGCTTATATTCAGGTACGGCTTATATTTAGGTGCGGCTTATATTCAGGTGTGCTCTATAGTCAGGTGCGCTCGATAACCCGGGAAGTACGGTAAGTGGTTTGATGATATGTCTGCATTTTTTGTGTGCTTTTCTTTTCTATCTGATGTCGATGTGTGTGTTTTGGTGTCAATGTGTGTGCTTTCGTGACAATTTCTATGTGCAGTCATGTGGAAACAAATATCCCTTCTAGGACAGATAATGTCTAAGTCTAAATCAGGGCTCTCAAACTCATGTTCTTTCAGGTTCCACATTCAGCCTAATTTGATCCCCAGTGGGTTGGACCAGTAAATAATAACATAATAACCTATAAATAATGACAACTGCAAATTTTTGTCTGTGTTTTAGTGCAAAAACCCCCAATTAAATTATGAAAATACTTACTTTTAGAAACTACCCAAAAAAAGTGAATAACCTGAAACAACTGAAATTTAAATTTTAAAAAATGAGAGAATTTAGTGCAATTTTAACAATATTGTGCCTCAACTTATCATTTCTACATATGCATTATGGATCAGATCTACAAAGACACTAAACACTGAGGAACAGGCAGAAAATAGTTCAAATTGTGCTTAATTTTCTTTAGACATTTCAGGTTGTTCATATTACTCAGATTATTCACATTTTATTGTTACAGGATAGTTTGTAAATGTACATATTTTCATAATTTTATGTTATTTTTTGCACTCAAACAAAGACAAAAATTTTAAGTTGTCATTATTTATAGGCATGATGTAATATTTTTTCACATCAAACCAAGAAGAAAATCTGGAGTCATTCTTTTTTGTCGGTTATTCTGCTGTTATTATTTGACTGTACATCATATTGGTCTGTATGTGGAACCTGAACTAAAATGAGTTCCACAGCCTTGACTGTGGAATTTTTACACTTTCAAAATTCATCCTACAGACTGCATTGGAACCTTTGGTGGGATGCATTTGGCCCCCTGGACGCACGTTTGAGACCCCTGGTCTAAATAAAGGCTTTTTACAGTTTCAAATTTTTCCCACCAAGTGTGTGCCTGGATTTGTGTCTTTTTCCCGTTGACCTCAGAGACATGTTTGATAACCAAGTATGTAATTCTCTAATTCTGAACAGATTATGGAGCTGGAGTCAGACCTGGAGGAACTGTTGTTGGTGCGCCGCCGCCGCCGCTGGGTGGGTCAAGGCCAGGTGACCCAACCCGCTGGGGGAGTCGAGACGGGGGTGTCCTCCGAGGAGCGACGCTGTGGGCGGGGGCATAGCTGGGAGCACCCCTGGGGGTAAGAGATGCGGGTGAGGTAGGGCTGTGGTGTGAGGAGGGGCGAGGAGGTGTGAGGCAGCATGGGGGTGCGAGGCGGGGGTGAGACAGGGAGAATGAGGCGAGGGGGAGTGCAGTGGGTGCAGGTGGGGGTGGAGGTACGCCGCCACGTGGTTGGATGAGACACTGGCGGACGCGGAATTCTCGGTGTCAGAGCGGACCAGTGCTGGGTCCCTGTAAACAGTGAAGGTCTCATTCTTGTCGATGATCAGGGGGCTCTTGGTGGTGCTGGGGGTGCTACGCCCCCCGACTCCGACCGGGCCTGGACTGGCTTAAAACTGGACCGGGGAGTTTCTGCTGCTTCTACTTTAGTGGACAAACGGCCCGTCGGAGGAGGGGAAGTGTCTGCATATCTGGAGATTTTATGTTTGGACACTTCTGGGGAGGTGTTGGGTTTAGGTTTAAAGGCGTCCAGTAGGCCTGGGGGGGGCTTGGCCTTCAGGAGGTCACCCGGGTTTGTGTTGGGGTATGGATGGCTCTGAGAGTTGTTGGGGTGCAGGGGTTTCTGTTTAAGGGAGTCCAGGTGTGTGGGTTCAGGTTGGGACTGGGGCTCATTTTGGAATTTGGTAAGTCAGGGGACAGGACCGCGTTCATCTTGTGGGAGTGCTGCTGTGCTGCTGCTGCTGATGATGATGATGAGGATGATGATGGTGTTTTCGTCTCCTCAGATAGGGACGGGCTCTTGATACTGGGGTGGATATGTGTGTAGTGCTGCTGCTGTTGTGTGTTCTGCTGCTGATGAAGAAGATGATGATGATGAGGAAGGACAGTCTTCTCCTTCTCCACCAGCACGTTTTCAGCCATGGATGTGACCGGTCTAGAAGAAACACACAGAATGGTTTCACTTTTGCACCAAACAGGAACAGAATAAACTTTAATGAGATGTCAACCACAGATTCCAAAGTGAATGACTTATCAGTTCATATTATCATACATGTCTTACCCAACTGTTTTTATCATCTGCTAGTTTTTCAACCTTGGGGTCAGCACCCCACGTGGGGTCGCCTGAAATTTCTAGTAATTGATAAAAAAAAAGACAAAAAAACCCCCAAAAAACAAAAAAAAGAACTTACTAAAGTGGCAAGGTTTTAATGTAAAAGGACTGATGTTATTAAAATGCAAACTTTGGTGCTGCTGGTGGATATACACCCCAGGTGAGCCTCTAAGTAAGACCCTCTTTCCTCCTAATTTCAGTGTTCCCTTGAACACTGGTTTCAGATGTTTGTGGTGCAAGATTTTATCAGTTTGAGAAAGAACAGACTGTACCAAACAACTTAAAAAAGGGATTGGGAGCAGTGCTTTTTAACCTTAGGATCGGGACCCCACATAGAATCGCCTGGAATTCACATAGAATCGCCTGGAATTCAAATGGGATCGCCTGAAATTTTTAGTAATTGATTAATTAATTAATTTTTTTTTAAATTTAAAACTTACCAATAAAAATTTACATTATATAACCTAAATGTCATGTAAAATTACCATTTATTTGCAACATATTACAGCAAACTATTACATGATCAAAAACAAATTAATTTTAGCAAAAAAAAAAAAATGTCTTCGTTATGAATGTCTGGGGTCGCCAGAAATTTGCGATGTAAAATGGGGTCACAAGCTAAAAAAGGTTGGGAACCACTGTGCTAGAGAATCAGGACTATTTTTGTACGCTGATTTATACAAATTTAAGGCATGTTGATTGATTCATGCCATTAGAGTAACAGCCGAGAAAACTCTACACGTTGTTAGAGCAGGGATTAAAGCAAAAATTCTTCATCTGACTGAAAATTTTCTTCTGGTCAAAATCATTGGCCACTATTAAAAATGATGCAATACAATACTACTATAGCGTACAAGTTTATATAGTCAAATCTGGCAATACTGTAAAACACACTGAATGAGAGAGTGTACAGGTGTAGAAGATTAGTAACATGGATAGAAAAAATGTCATGAGTGGTATTGGTGGGGAGTCTGGGGGTCCTCCCCCAGAAAATTTTTAAAGCTTCAGGTCAATTTTGGTGCTCTCTGGTTAATTTTAAAGGGTATGAAAACCTGTGAAGCAAGTGAAAATAATAACTAGAAGAAAACCTTACTGCAAAAAATGAGTGAGCCTGCTTCATTTTTTTGCACCATGATCTAATTGGAGTTCCAACGTCTCCCTTCTCATCAAGCCACACCCATCTCCATCTATTTTTCACGCATCTCTCAATAGTTACCACTTCAGCACCTTCCTCTACAAACGTGTCCATGATGTCGTATATGCTAGCCAAAATAATCTGTACGTTGTCAAACCTGCGTCCACAACCCCCTCCCGCCAATATCATGTTCTCTTTTGATTGGAAGAAATTACGTCAACTGAAACAGAAATTATATTCCGTTACAGATACTCCCTGAGGGTATTTAAAATACAGTGGCTTTGCAAATACCAAAGGTGTTACACATTCATTCAATGTTATCTTCGTACTGTACCACACAGATAGAAATAAGATGCTAAACGGGTCAAAATAAAGCACTTATGCAGTCGGGCGCGTAACCGCGTAAGGCCGCAGCGCGCACAGCCGCATGAACGGGAAGGGCACATACACACAAACACAAACACTACTCATATGCCGGCAAGAGGAGATAAGCTATGAACCCAAACATGAAGGTCCATGTAGATCAGTTCTGTCTTCTTCCCTTTTCGCTGTGGTTCTGTCATAATGAAAGCTACTTGTTTGCACTAAACTAAAGTTAGCGTCTGGAGGCTGAACTTCGGTAAAGCTGAACTTGTCCATGTGTTTCTGAGGCACACAATGAGCAGCGTTTCCTTCCAAAGAGAAACAGTCATCAATCTCTCCTCCCGACATAAAAATAAAGAAGTCATCTTATTATCATCACTGTTAAACCTATCAGCCCCCTGTGCCTGTGTTAAACACCTGCAGATTCAGGACAGGATCGCGGTGCCGACTGGACTCCGCGAAACACGAGGGGAAGTTTCTTCAATATTACTTTTATCCCCCTCAGTTTTTCCATTTGACGGAAATCTGTCGTGGTGACGGAGAACTTTAATCCCTGTGTTAGAGTCATCATCTACCAAAAACCAACTATCCACTGAGTGGCTTTTATCTGGAACATGCAGTCAAAACTAGAGCTGAAACCATTAATTGACTCGAATTGATTAAAAAAAAATATTCAATTACAATTTTCCCAAATCCAAGCTTTGTTTCTTTAATTTCCCAGCTGTTAAACATTGGTTCCACTGTTGTTTTCACACGGACACTTATTGTGACGCACATGACATCAGGATCAACCCACAGTTGTTTGTTAGTTCCACGTTCAGTTAGTTTAAGTTGGATCCAAATGTGTTGTAGACTTATCTGACATGTTGTTTTTAAGACGTCATTTGACTTGTTTGTTGTTGTTTACATCTATAGATATTTTATATATACTTTTATACTGTTCTTGTTGTTGATTATTTTCTTCAATTTGATTAAATGATTATTTGAATTGGTGAAAAAAAATGGAGGATGTGAAACAGACGTGTGAAAATGACAAACAACTGGTCCTTTATTCCAGAACCAACTGAGACAACAACCACAAAAAGTATAAAAGTAAAAGGATATACAAAAGCATCTATATAGAAATAACAATAGACTAATAATCAATAGACTGATCAATTACAAAAATCATCATAACCATCCTCACCTGATGACCTCAGAGGGAGCAAACTCCATCTTGTGGCTTAAACTCCTGGCTGCTGTGATGCTCCCTCCCATAATCCCCTGCTGCTGTGTGGGAGGGTCAATGTCCGTTCTACGGCCCCCCTCTGATGGGGAGGGTGATGGTGGGACAGGAGGTGAGGACACGGGGGAGGGGTTGAGGGGAAGATAAGGCGACAGAGCCGTGGACTCAGCCTTCTGGGAGGCGAGCAGCGCCGACACCGCCTCTGAACTCTCCTGGTGAACGGTGGCCTGGGCATCGTCGGTGATGTCAATCACACCACCGCCGTGGAGATGAGACAGGGACGGCGTCTGTGACCGAGATGAGGCTGAAAAAAAAAAACAACGAAAAGAACTGAAAAGACTAGTTTCAGCAGAAATGATGAATGTACTTGCTACTTCCTACACATTTACAATACCACAAAATACATGGGACAATCTCAGAGCCAATCAGGCGTTAGCGTCTTCTACCTTTCATGGCGTTCTTGCTGTTGTCGATGACACTGCCCTGGATGCTGCTCTGGACGCCGTCAGACATCAGTGACGTCTGTTGCTGTGGAGACTGGGTGATCTGCGTTACTGCCACAAGTTCCTCCTCCTCTTTCGATATTTTATTTGTTTCCTTAACAACTCCCTTCTTGTTGTCTTCTGATGCTTGAAGCTCCGCCCATGGAGACAGGCGGCCAATGAGAGATGATGAGTCATTGATTTTGACACCTGCCATCAGTGGCTTCTCATCCTCCTCCATTTTGGACACGGCACTTTGTTTGCCATCGGTGCTACGAGTCTTTAACTCATTTTCAGAGTTGGGCTCTGAGGAAGAGGAGGAGGAGGAGGATGACGAGGATGAAGACGAGGAAGAAGAGCAGCAGCAGGAGGAGTGGACTGTCCTCTTATTGTGGGGGTTTTCAGAGTCACTGCTCTCTGACAGATCAGATGTTAAGTCAGTCTTCAGCCTCTTTAACCCTGCTTTCTTCTCATCTTCCTCTCCTTTTCTACGTTTGTTAACTGCCTGTTTGGCCTTTGACTTCAAGTCTGAAACAAACAAAAAAACAAACATTGATTTTAAGCACATCTCTGTGTTTTAGTTACACTCTTGGAAGTCTGACCATAAATATGTATTTAGAGAGAATGAAGGAAGACTGAAAAGTTCAGTTGTTCTGTATAACATAAAGAGTTTTTAAAAGTCATGTGATCTACAGTGAAGTCCCACCTCTGCATACCTGAAGGACGCTCTGCCTTTGACACATGGATTTACTCAGTGAAGAAATATATTATCCACAGTTCACATAATACGGTAGAAATTCATAAACATGCTTCAAAAATATGAAGAATCACTTAAGTCTAAGTCATAAAGAAAACAATTAAAATCCTGTTGAGACAAGCAATGAATTTTTGTCTTCTGTAGGGGACAAGTGTTTCACAGCTTTACTTAAAAAACAAACAAACAAAAAAAAAACTGCTGTCCACTGCTAAGAACATTCCATACAATATAAAATATAATAATGTTCGAATAAAAAAACCCACACTGTTTTATGCTGTTTCCAATCAAGACAATTATTTAATGTAATAAAGCCAAACTTTTCTTTTCCTGGGTCTCAGGTGCACATCAGTATAAAAGCAGCACAGTGAACATATAGACTAACACCAGAAATCCACTGAAACCGTCCACTGCGTTGGTCTGTAGATGAGTGTGGTTTTTATGGACTGGCTGAAACCATCCACTGTGTTAGTCTGTAGATGAGTGTGGTTTTTATGGACTGGCTGAGTCCTCGCCAGTGTCCTTACCTCTCCCTGTGGACTCCTCTCTCCTGTCCTTGTCCTCCTCTGGAACGCTGCTGTCTGATCCTTTTCTCCTTGAAGAGCGGGAGTTCCGTTGCTCTCTCTGCTCCCGCCCACTTCCACTGGGTGAGTGGTGTGATTGGCTGGCTGTTTGCTGGCTTTGCTGTGATTGGCTCTGTTGCTGAGAGGCCAGTGTTCCCTGGGAACCTTTGGGGTTGGGTCCTGACGAGGTCATGATGGGACGGGGACTGTTGGCTTGGGCTCGCGTATAATGACTCTGGAAGAAGAAGGAAACAGAGGTTAAGCTGTGGGTGGAGAGAAACCGTTTAGGTTCTACCTGAACTGAGGCAAGATATGTTTCTAGTACACGGAAAACATTTGTAAACTCTTTCAATGTCATGTAGACCATGGATTTATAACTCAATAAGGTTATCGCTGATGGACAAAACACCTTAAATCAGGGGTTTTAAACATATCATCCGCAGGCTAAAACTGGCCCATCTGAGGTTCTACTTCGGACCACGGGATGAATTTACAAAGTGTAGTAGTAATTGCACTAAACATACTAATAATCAAGGCCCCATACAGTCCAATGATATCAAATGGGTCAGACCATAATAATAAAACAAAAAATGACAAATACAAAAATAAAAAAAATCATAATTCCAAATGTTCTTATTTGTTTAATGTGAAAATAGTAAAATTACATTATTAAAACATGAAAATGAAATGTTGAACTGTCTAAAGAAAACTATGTGCAATTTTACCCATATTCTTCCTGTTACTAAATGTTTTGTGCCTTTGTGGATCCACTGTGATCTGTGAGTTGTATTAATAATAAACTGAGACATAGTATTGTGGAAATTGTACTGAAATTTCAGGTTGTATATCACAGGTGTCAAACATGCGGCCCGGGGGTCAAATCTGGCCCGCCAAAGGGTCCAGTCCGGCCCTTGGGATGAATTTGTGAAATGCAAAAATTACACTGAAGATAGTGACAATCCTTTTAGTTCAGGTACTACAGTCAGACCAATTCAATCTCAAATGGGTCAAGCCAGTAAAATACTATCATAATAACAAATAAATAATGACAACTCTAAAGTTTTCTCTTTGTAAATGTAAATATAAATGTATAAATTTAATAATTTTTATGCATTTACAATAAAACAAAGTATGATTCGCAAAAAATGTGAATAACCTGAACAAATAGGAACAACCTGAAATGTCTTAACTCTTTCAGTGCCATGGGCCGATTAAATCGGCTTTACGAATACAACCTTTAAAGTGCCACGGGCCGATCAGATCGGCTTTGGAGAACACGCCACATTTGTGTACAAACAAACCATCCACCCCCATTTCTTTCTCACATTTCGATGACGTCTTTCTGTGTCCCCCTTTTGAGACCAAGCAGACGGGAATTTGAGGTCACGCGACCGAATAATATTTTATATCTTTTTAATGTTTCTTATTCTCCGGTGTTTCATCAGAGGGAGCCCTCCATGCCGGGGGGCGGCTGTGGACTCCGGGGGCTGTGGCGCCTTCTCTCACTGGGGTCCGCTCCTTTCTGGTGGGTGGGGGTCCAGTTGGCCCTCTCCCACTGGTTGGGATGCGGGGCTGTGTTGCTGGTGCCTGGTCGCCGGCTGCCTCCTGGTGCGGATGGCTCCCTGAGACAGCGCCTCCTAAATTTATGTTTTACTTTTACTTGTACATTTTTGTTCTGGTCTACCCGTGCTCAGTCAGTCTTCTTAAGTATGTGTGAGCTTGTGGGTTTGCATGTATATGTGTGTGTGTGTGTGTGCGGGTGAGTGGGTGGGTGTGGGTGGGTGGGGGGCGGTACTGATTTTTAAACTGATATGTAAAGCACTTTGTGCTACAGTTTTTAATGTATGAAAAGTGCTATATAAATAAAGATTATTATTATTATTATTATTATTATGAATTATGCAAATTACGATCAATAATGAATCGGCTGCGTCCGGTGCGTTTTGAATCTAATCAGCAATCGGTCGGATGTTACAGAGCGGTTTCCTGCAGGATTCTTCAAATATTATAAAAACGACGCGAAATACTGAAAAACGGCCAAAATCTGTGGCACTTTTAAGGCTTATTAGCCCCTTAACTGTCTGGCACCGAAAGAGTTAAGAGAAGTCAGTACAATTTTAACAATATTCTGCCTGTTATTAAATGTTTTGTGTATTTGTAGATCCACTGTGATCTGTAAGTTATAATGTACATGTGTAAATGATAAACTGAGGCATAATATTGTTAAAATTACACTTATTTTTTCAGTTTGTTCAAGTTATTCACATCTTTTGAAAGGACAGTTTGCAGGTATAAATCTTTTCATAATGTAAATTTACTTTTTTCACTCTGAAACATAAAGAAAAGTTTGGAATTGACATTATTTATATTATTATGTTATTATTTACTGGTTCGGCCCACTGCAGATCAAATTTAGCTGAATGTGGAACTGAACTAAAATGAGTTTGACACCCCTGTTGTATATGGTTAAGTTGTTCACATTTTCATAACGCAATTTTACTTTTTTTCGACACTAAAACAAAGACAAAAATAAGATTATTATTTATAGGTTATTATGCATACTTTTTTACTGGTCCGACCCACTTCAGATCACATTGAGCTGGATGTGGCCCCTAAACTATTGAGGGGTGCTATTGATAAAGCACTTTGTGACTCTGTCTGTGAAAAGTGCTCTATAAATAAAATTTACTTTACTTACTTTACTTTAAACTACAGTGACTTTGACAGCCCTGCCTTAAATGGTCATCTCTTTACTGTACGACACTTTGTTGAAGGCTGAAATAATGAGCCTGTGTCAGTGGGCTGTCTCACTATGATGGTTATGTACACATGAACTCAGAGGAGGGGAACTGTCTGGATTATAGCGGTAAATGAGACCAAAACACAACAACACAAATGAAAAGTGAAAATTTAGATGCCTGACGATCAATGAGTAAAGCAGACAACTTCAACTGGGCATGTGCAGTACAACAGGATGGAGTATTAGTCTGACAAAGGCTGAATGATATCTGGCACATTCCTTTTCTCTTTTAGCAGCAGGACAACAATATGAAGCAACAAATATTATGCAACTAAACGGTTTTTATTAGAGACGTGTCATTCTGACTTTTCAGTTCATATTTTGGTGTTGACAAGATGCAAGTATTGATATTAGATTGATTCATTCTAATATTTGAAGAAACTTTCTCAATCAAAAGAAGGCAGGATTTTTCTGACCACTTGTATCAATTGATGGAAAAGTAGCCAATATAATCAAAGATACAGTACATTACATAATTATACACATTATTATATATGATTCTGTGTTTTATTACAATATTCAAGCCATTGAAGCAGACGTGGGAAATGTTACAAAAAAAGTAAAGGCGAAAAGGTGAATTAGAGGGATATGTACAGTGACTAAATTGAAGTGAATATTGCTGTGGTCAACAGATGGAGCTGTTGTCCATGTTCCATATGTTGGTGTTAAACAGTAGAAGGAAAGCGTTCTGTGGCTGCTTTGGTCTGAAATGTTCAAACGTCTGTAAAACACCTCCTTCATGGAACATCTGTACATCTGTCAGTCTGAACACATTATATTTAAAACAGAATATTGTAAAACTGGACACAAATGTTCACTTGGACTAGAGGGTGAAATAATTGGGTTTTTTGGGCAGGGGTCAAAGGTGAAGGCTGCGACTAAAGAAGCATAAACATACAGTCTGTCACTGGGTGGGTTGGTAGTATTTGACAGAACCACATGAACTGATGATGACAGAAGAATGGAGGCATCTGATCAAACTTTGGGATGTTGTCGTGGCTTTTATTTTATGCCAATTCCGACACTTTTTCTGATGTTATATTTAAACTGTGCATAAAGCGTATGTGCAAACACATCTACTAAGATGTTTCAACAATCATTTACAGGTAACTGAATCGAATCGTCTCATCTCTGTAATCCAGTGTTTTTCAGTCTTGGGGTTGGGACCCCACGTGGGGTCGCCTGAAATTTCTAGTAATGGATTTAAAAAAAAAAAAAAAAAAACCTTACTGGTAAAAAATATATGGTGAGTTGAGAGACAATCACAATACAATAAAGACATGACAAACTCTGAAGCTGAAACTGAAGCACTGTGGTTCTGTTTATCCGTGGTTCTGTTTATCTATGGTTCTGTTTATCATTTATCTGTGGTTCTGTTTATGTGTCAAATGTTCATTGTGGTCGGTTTCAGATGCTGCAGCTCTTTCATATTTCATAGTTTGAGTTCTTGTTTGTTCAGTATTAATTGTCAGCCTTGTAAATCCAAGCTCTACTGACTGTACATATCCTAACCAAGGAAAATAAAATTCTCCCTTTGCAGTAATTTACACCTGGCTTTACTGCCTCCGTCCACTATAATATACATTATATAGACTAAATGTTGTCTATAATTAACATTTATTTGCAACATAGTAGAGCAAACTATAACATGATCAAAACAAATTCATTTTAGCAAAAAATGTCTCTGTTTTGAATGTCTGGGGTCACCAGAAATTTGTGATGTTAAAGTGGGGTCATGAACCAAAAAAGGTTGGAAACCACTGCTATAAGGTATGTTCAGTGACGTGCAGTTATCTGTGATACATGTACTGGTGATTTTCAGATTTTCCAGATCTATTGTCTATAAACCAGTTTTATATCTCACTGAAAAGTTCCTCTTGAGGTGATTCTGTCTGATTTTACGTGTGATGAGATTTGGAAGAGAAATGAAAAAAAAAAAAACACTTGGTCAGATTTTGAGTTTTCCAGTGTGGTTCAGACTTTGTTGATGGACCAGTAACATTAGTAGTAATGTTAATAAACAGTAGTAGACTGTGTGTGTGATGGAGGCAGTGCTCTGCACCAAGGTTCTAATAGTTTGGATTTTTCATTATAGTTTAGTTTATTTAGTTTCGACTTTTTTTCCTCTAATTCAGTTAGTTTTAATTCATTCTTAGAGCAGGTTTACTAGTTTTTATTAGTTTTTGTTATTTTCTAAATGCTTAGTTTAGTTTAGTTTTTGGTTTTTTTAATATATATCTTTTCCCTTCTTCTCCGTTGTATTCAAATAAATCCCAGACAGGACTCTGCTGCTTTCTCCCAACTTTAGTCTACATGTTTCCACGTAGAGTGGGGACCAGAAGATGACTCTAAACCACAAGTGACGACAAGTGTTGGACCGTGAAGTGTCGTATGGTGCCAGCAGCTAAAATTGCTAGAGTGAAATAAATCGATTTCATATCAATCCGACATTGACAAAGACAAAAACTAAGGGAATTTTATCCATAATTTTTATATGTTTTAGTTAGTTTTGTAAGCACACAATACAGTTTCAATTAGTTATCATTTTTTTCTTTTAATTCTAGTTTTTATTTATTTCAGTTAACGAAAATGTTTTTTCAATTCTAGTTTTCGTCATTTTGTTAGTTTTCGTTAACAATAATAACCTTGCTCTACACATGATCATCTACTAGAAGAAGTGGCTGCTTTTCGTTTGTTTCTGCTTGCTACAGACCTTTAAGGGGCTGGTTAATTGCTGTGCTGTGCTGCTAACCCTGTATGGGACAAATTGACCACTGTCAAACCTGTCAGGTAAACTGTTCACTGAGCCAAATTGATGCTCTGGCCTGTGTTGAGATCACAGTCACAGAAATAAGTGATTTTGCTCCAGTGTTCACACAGACCTGGGTCAGTCCTTAAGTAAGTAAATTTTATTTATAGAGCACTTTTCACAGACAGAAGCACAAAGTGCTTTATCAATTCAAATCAGAATCAAATTAAGTTTACAGAGACCCAACAGAATCCTCCAGGAGCAAACACTTGTGATTGGTGACAGTGGCGAGGAAAAACTTCCCTTTAACAGCAGAAACCTTGAGCAGACCCAGACTCCTGAAGGATGGCCATCTGCCTTGACCAGTTGGGGTTAAAGAGAGTAAAGGAGGAGAAAAGAGAGAGCGATAGAGATATAGAGAGACTGGGGGGGGGGCATGGAGTACTTTATGATAAATATATAGAGTGTAATCAGTTTGTGGTGGCCCTGGATCAGGTGGGAAACTAAAAGCCTTTCTGAACAGGAGGGTTTTGAGGTGTTTTTTAAAGCTCTCTACAGAGTCCATGGACTGTAGGTGTAGAGGCAGGTCATTCCATAGACATGGTGCCACAGCTTTAAAAGACCTGTCACTGCGTTTGCTAAAACAGGTGCGTGGAACCATCAGCAGGTGCTGTCCTGAAGACCTCAAGCTACGAGTCGAGCTGTAGGGCTGGATCAGGGAAGCAATGTATGCAGGGGCCTGGCCATGTAGAGGCCGGAAAGTTAGCACCAGAATTTTGAAATGAAAACGATATAGAACAGGGAGCCAGTGGAGTGATTTAAGAATGGGAGTGATGTGGGCTCTCCTGTTTGTGCGGGTCAGAAGCCTTGCAGCAGAGTTCTGGACAAACTGTAGACAAGCCAGCTCCTTCTTGTTTAAGCATGTGAACAGGCTGTTACAGTAGTCAAAGCGAGAAGACACAAAAGCGTGAACGATCATCTCGAGCTCATTGATGGACACCATAGACCTGAGTTTGGAGATGTTGCAGAGTTGGAAGAAACAGTTTTTCACTAGGCATTTGGAGTAGAATTCTAAGGACATGTCCTGGTCAAAGATGACACCCAGATTCCTCAGTTTGGTCTTTACTGAGGAACTCAGGTCTCCAAGGTGATGTTTGATCCCTGGGATTGCACTGTCCGGGGCAATAATGAGGGTCTCTGTTTTGCTGGAGTTCAGCTGGAGGCTGTTATCATTTAGCCACTGCTTCAGCTCTGACAAGCAGTTGATTAAGGAACTCAGTTTGTGGGGCTCAGAGGAGTTAAAGGAGCAGTATATCTGGATGTCATCCGCGAATAGATGATAGGAGACATCACTATACTGTCGGATAATGTGGCCAAGTGGGAGGACATAGAGTAAGAATAGGACTGGTCCCAGGACAGAGCCTTGGGGCACACCACACAGTAGATCCGCTGAGTCAGATTGGAAGTTGTTTATTGACACAGTGAAGCTTCTGTCGGTCAGGTAAGAGGAGAACCAGTCTAGCACAGGACCTGACATCCCTACCAGGTCCCTCAGTCTCTCAATCATTATGGTATGGTCCACTGTGTCAAAGGCCGAGGAGAGATCTAGCAGGACCAAGACCGTGGATTTCCCGGAGTCGGCTGCCATCAGGATGTCACTAGACACTTTTAATAGTGCGGTTTCTGTTGAGTGGTGTTGTCTAAACCCAGACTGAAAAGTGTCATAGATCTGGTGTGTCTCCAGAAAAGCTGTAAGTTGTTTAGACACTGCCTTCTCAAGGATTTTGGCCAGTAGGGGGAGCTTTGAAATGGGCCTGTAGCTTTTTAAGTCTGTGGGGTCCAGTGTGGTTTTCTTTAGATTTGGTTCTACGATGGCCTGTTTGAAGGAGCTGGGAAACAAACCAGTTGAGAGTGACAGGTTAAAAAACTTTGTGACCCATGGTCCAATTGTGTCAAAGACACTGACAAGGAGCTTATGGGGGAGGATGTCTGCAGAGTTGGAGGAGGGTTTTGTTTTAGATAAAAGTGCTGAGATGTCCTCAAGTGTCACAGGGTCGAAAGAGGACCAGGTTTGAAGAGGGGGATCAGCTCAGGTCAGACGGCCAGAGGGTGGTGGGATATTGTGTTTAATATCCCTGATCTTGTCTGTGAAGAAGTTTAGGAAGTCATTGCTGTCAGCTTTACAGAGCACGGGGGCAGCAGGGACAGCAGGGGACACAATGGACTCGACTGTGTCAAAGATTACGTTGGGGTTTTTCTTGTTTGTGGCTATAAGTTTGTGGAAGTGGACAAGACCTCTTACGAGTGACATTGGTTTTCAGGGGAGCCCCCTGGTCAAGAATAGAGCTGCAGTGTGTGGCAAAGCGCTGGATAAACTCATCAACATCGGAACACTCATTAAGAAGACTAGGGTAAAACAGGGCACGGAAATCCTGGGCTGTGGACTCTGTAATAATCCTCCTCTTGGCCCTTCTAGGTGCAGGCTTGGGCTCAAGAGGCACACATAAGTCAAAAAACACATCACAATGATCACTTAAGTGGACATCCTCAACACACACATTTGTGACGTGTAAGCCCAATGAGAATACCAGGTCCAGGGTATGTCCTTTCTTGTGGGTCGGGCCAGATACATGTTGTTTGAGGTTAAAAGTGTCAGTCATGGCTAAAAGTTCCATTGCTGGGCTGGATGAGTCGTTGTCGATGTGCAGATTGAAATCCCCAAGAATTAAAACCTTCTCCAGTTTTATTATTGATGTTAGGAAATCACTAAAATCGTTTAAGAAGGCACCAGCAGGGCCAGGGGGACGGTAGATTAAGAAACAGTAAAACACACTGGACGAGCCAATCTTGATCAGTTGTGACTCAAATGAGCGAAAGTCATCGGTGCTCATCCCTCTGCATGTGTATTTGTCTTGGTACACTGCAGCACCTCCATACACTTCCATACAGATGTTGCTGTGCTACAGAGCAGTACAGATCCACAACACAAGCCCGTTCACAGGTTTTCAATGCACACACCTTACTCCAGCTGCTCACACTGTAATGTAACCATGTCCTATTGGAACTAGGGATGTAACCATATGAAAATTTCATATCACGGTTACTGTGACCGAAATTATCACGGTTATCATTATTAACACGGTATTGTTGAAATTGTGCTCAAAATGTTCAAAAAGTACTTATACACACACTGAAATAATTCAACCAAGTTGTATTTTAAAAAACAAACAAAAATTTTTCAGTACTTTTGATTTTGCCTTTACATACTATATAAACAAATGTTTACTATACCCATGTTTGGGATCTTCTTTTTTCAGCACAACTTCATTTATATCATCTGCCTATTATTTTTTCACTTTAACCTACTATATAAACATAAAAGGCCTGAAAACACAAAAATATATATTAAATCCGATTTGAAAAATGTATATAATTATTGCATAAATAACAAAGATGCTTAATGAACCTCTTCAAAGACTTTAAAAGTGAATATTGGTTCCAAATATTAGGTAAAAAAAATTTAAAATTGTAATAAATTAAAACCATACTCAAATATTTGACATAAAAGCAGATCTTTACATAGGTGAAGTGCAGTAATCAAATATGGTTATCATGATAATTAGAATTTAAACAGTATTACTAACCGTCTGCAATTTTACTGCAG
Organism: Sphaeramia orbicularis; assembly: GCF_902148855.1. NCBI lineage: Eukaryota > Metazoa > Chordata > Actinopteri > Kurtiformes > Apogonidae > Sphaeramia > Sphaeramia orbicularis. Next base: position 43,001,662 of record NC_043975.1, on the reverse strand, counting down.
TTTATCGTTATATTGGTAATCGCTACATCCCCAGCTGGAACTATAACAGTATGTGCAGAGCAGATCGGACACAGATCTGTTCCACTCATTTGTGTATGTATTTTGTCAGATTTTTCACATAACATTAACCCTCAAAGACCCAAACAGCGACTGGCCACCAAAAGCATCTACTGATGTAAAATTAATAGCTATTAATTCACTAATCCTAACTATAGATGTCAATAATTGGTGTAAAATCTTTTCATGGTCATCAGATATGACCATATTTGGATGTTCAGAGGCTCTGTAGTTACCGTGGAAACACCGTCATCTTCTCCAACATTGATTCCCCAGTCAAACGCATGGAGTTGGATCAATGACAGTGGATGGACGCACTGGGTTTATGATCAGTTAACGACAGATTTAGTTGAAAAATTCAATTTTACCATTTTTTTCCTGATTTGAATTTACCCTGAGCTTTAATGAACGTCTACATGATCAGTGAATTAAATATAGAAACATACACTATATTGCCAAAAGTATTGGCTCACCCATCCAAATAATCAGAATCAGGTGTTCCAATCACTTCCATGGCCACAGGTGTATAAAATCAAGCACCTAGGCATGCAGACTGCTTTTACAAACATTTGTGAAAGAATGGGTCGCTCTCAGGAGCTCAGTGAATTCCAGCGTGGAACTGTGATAGGATGCCACCTGTGCAACAAATCCAGTCGTGAAATTTCCTCGCTCCTAAATATTCCACAGTCAGCTGTCAGCTGTATTATAAGAAAGTGGAAGTGTTTGGGAACGACAGCAACTCAGCCATGAAGTAGTAGGCCACGTAACTGATGGAGTGGGGTCAGCGGATGCTGAGGCGCATAGTGCGAAGAGGTCGCCAACTTTCTGTAGAGTCCATCGCTACAGACCTCCAAACTTCATGTGGCCTTCAGATTAGCCTAAGAACAGTGTGCAGAGAGATTCATGGAATGGGTTTCCGTGGCCGAGCAGCTGCATCCAAGCCATACATCACCAAGTGCAATGCAAAGCGCTGGATGCAGTGGTGTAAAGCACGCCACCACTGGACTCTAGAGCACTGGAGGCGCCTTCTCTGGAGTGACCAATCGCGGTTCTCCATCTGGCAATCTGATGGACGGGTCTGGGTTTGGCGGTCGCCAGGGAACGATACTTGTCGGACTGCATTGTGCCAAGTGTAAAGTTTGGTGGAGGGGGGATTATGGTGTGGGGTTGTTTTTCAGGAGCTGGGCTTGGCCCCTTAGTTCCTATGAAAGGAACTGTGAATGCTTCAGCAGACCAAGACATTTTGGACAATTCCATGCTCCCAACTTTGTGGGAACAGTTTGGAGCTGGCCCCTTTCCTCTTCCAACATGACTGTGCACCAGTGTACAAAGCAAGGTCCATAAAGACATGGATGACAGAGTCTGGTGTGGATGAACTGGACTGGCCTGCACAGAGTCCTGACCTCAACCCCATAGAACACCTTTGGGATGAATTAGAGCAGAGACTGAGAGCCAGGCCTTCTGTCCAACATCAGTGTGTGACCTCACAAATGCACTTCTGGAAGAATGGTCAAAAATTCCCATGAACACACTCCTAAACCTTGTGGACAGCCTTCCCAGAAGAGTTGAAGCTGTTATAGCTGCAAAGGGTGGACCAACGTCATACTGAACCCCATAGACTAGGAATGGGATGGCACTGAAATTCATATGTGAGTCAAGGCAGGTGAGCAAATACTTCTGGCAATACAGTATTAATGATTTACACTGAGACATATGGAGGATAATATTATAAAAAATAGTGAGAAATGAGTTGGGAAAGACAAAATAGTTGTGGGTCTTTAAGGGTTAATTAGTGACTTGTGAGAACGAAAATGAGAAATTCAGTGAATGTTGCACATTAGGACAGTGTTTTACAGACTGTATCAAAGGGTTAATAGACACACAACAAAGACATGTTTGTCACATTTTCAATTTAAAATGGAGTAAACAATCATACAACATCCTCCAATTAGCCTTGACAATTTTACTGACATTTAGAAAAAACCCAGACTTGACAGTGACAGACGGTGATGTGACTGGGAAATGTGTAAAAAACAAACAAAAAAACCCCTCAGTCACAGGCACTGAAAATACTCACTGAAGGCATTCATGTCAGTCACTCAGCTGGAGCTACACACTTACACACACGCACACGCACACACACTATATGTTCATCTAGAGCAGGGATCTCAAACTCCGGTCCTCGAGGGCCACTATCCTGCATGTTTTAGATGTATCCCTCTTCCAACACACCTGATTCAAATGATAAGCCTACCATCAAGCGCTGCAGAAGCCTGATAACGACCGTCAGGTGTGCTGGAAGAGGGAAAAACTAAAACATGCAGGATACCGGCCCTCGAGGATCTGAGTTTGAGACCCTGATCTAGAGCATTGTGGGTAAAGTGTAGGTCTGGAGGGTCTGGGGGTACCTGAGTGTTGCCAGTGGTCCCGCCGGGTCTCCCTCCCGCCATCTTTTATGTGTCAACAATAACAAGAAAAAAAAAAAAAAAAACAAAAAAAGAAAAATGAATGAAAAGGAAACAACAGAATACAAAAAAAAAGTGGGACAAGGAGAGATTTAGTTAATGACTGTGGGACCAAAGTGCACTGGCTGTGTGTTAGAGCCTGTAACCAATCAGCTCCTCCGATACCAGCCTTTGACCAACACACTGGAAAACAGGGCTCTCAAACTCATGTTCTTTCAGGTTTCACATTCAGCCTGATTTGATCTCCAGTGGGCCGGACCAGTAAAATACCAAGTGTTCAGAGAACGCAAACCTCCGCCAAGCACCCCTAATGGTGTGCATGTGTGTACCGACTATTTCTTTTTAAATTAAACAGTTTCAAGGTTGTTCCATACAGCAGAAAAAGTTGAAGCTTGGTACCAGTCATGTGTATGTTAAATTATATTAAATTCCAATCAATATTTGTTGAGTTATAATGAAAAATGTGTCATAAATGGGATTTTCAATGTTAAATTGAAATGTCCACAGAGTCCACATTTCACAGTGGATGTGGACAATTTTGTGCCAGACACAAGATATTGTTATAAGCTACGGGTGTATCAAAGTGGAGGCTAATCAGAGTCATTTTGAATTTTTTATGAATTTTGGAAAATTGCTCAATGATGAGAGATAGGAAAATTTCAGATTTCGTGACCTTGCTGTGACCTTGAACTTTGGCCTACTTGACCCAAAATTTAATGGGTTTGTCCCAGAGCCTAGGCCTATCTGTGCGTAAAATTTGGTAAACATGGTTGGAATAGTTTTCCCGTAACGTTGCTAACAAACAAACACGCAAGCAAACAAACACACAAAGCAAAGTGATCACAATACCTCCTGGTGGAAGTAACAACAGAAACATATTAATAATGAAAACTGAAAAATTTTTGTCTTTGTTTTAGTGCAAAAATAAACCCATTAAATTACGAAAATATTTAATTTATAAACTATCCAAGCAAAAAAGTTGTGAATAACCTGAAAAAACTGAAATTTCTTAAGAAAAATAAGTGCAATTTTAACAATATCATGCCTCAACTTATCATTTATACATGTACATTACGTATTGAATTGTTAAAATTGTGCTCAATTTTCTTTAGACATTTCAGGTTGTTCATATTTATATTTTATTGTTTCAGGATAGTTTGTAAATATTTTCATAATTACCTCTGCCAAGGAGGTTATGTTTTTGTCGGCGCTAGTTTGTCTGTCTGTCTGTTTGTGTGTAAGATAACTCAAAAAGTTATGGACGGATTTGGATGAAAATTTCAGGAAATGTTGATACTGGCGCAAGGAACAAATTATTAAATTTTGGTGGTGATCATGGGGGCACGGGGCCCACTGATCTGCCTTGGCGGAGGTCTGCGCTCTTCAAGTGCTTTTCTAGAAAAGACAGCACAGACCTCCGCCAAGGCAGATCAGTGGGTCCCCATGCCCCCCCCCCCCCCCCCCCCCCCCCCCCCCCCTCACCACCAAAATTTAATCATTTGTTCCTTGCGCCAGTATCAACTTTCCTGAAATTTATATCTAAATCCGGGGCACTGATCTGCCGTGGCGGATGTCTGCGCTCTCCAAGTGCTTCTAGTTTAATGTTATTTTTTGCACTTATGATTGATTATTTTCACATCAAACCGAGAAAAAAATCTGCAGTCATTCTTTCTTGTAGGTTATTCTGCTGTCATTATTTGACTGTAGATCATATTGGTGTGTATGTGGAACAGGAACTAAAATGAGTTCCACAGCCTTGATTATGGAATTTTTACACTTTGTAAATTCATCCCAGGGGCCGGATTGGAAGCTTTGGTGGGACGCATTTGGCCCCGGGACACATGTTTGAGAGCCCTGCTGTAAAAGGTGCATCACAACTACGGACTGGATAGACAGATGGATGCGCTGACGCCATATGTGTCCAGCTGAAGATGTGACAGATGTGGAACTAGTCAGTCCATCCCCTGGTTTTAGAACATCAGATAAGTTCTTAAAAAATACACTGATCAGCAAGATGTTGAATTAAGCAGAAACCATCATGAAATCTACCTAAACAGATAAGAACAATGTTTTGGACATGTACTGATGATTATTAACCTGTCTAATGCTGCCTTCACATGCTGTGGGAATTACGGGAAACACTAGTTAAACTGGAAAATGGCACATGAACACCCCCTCATGTCGTACTTTCCACTGGAGAACAGTGCAAAAAATTTCAATCCATGAGCTGCCGGGATGAAAATAACCTTTGACCTTTTCATCATGGCGAACAGCAAAGAGGGATTCATCGTGAATGATAAATAATGCTTTTATTAACATTGTGCTGCTGTTAGCTAACGACTTAGAAAAAAAAAAAAAAAAAAAATGCTGTAGCAGAAGAAGGTCACGAAAAATGTATGTCAGCCATTTTTCATTAGGCTACAACAGCGAAAGCGCTTGAACACAACGCACTTGAAATGTAAAATTCACTACTGGAAAGGCTCATTTTCCCAAAAGCACATGAAGGCAGCATAAATCTGACAGAAAATGAACTATGAGTCATACTGGCACCACAGTGACTGTCTCTATATGCAGTCAACGGTGTTAACTGATGCAGTAAAGTCACATGGACAGAGCTGAATGGTTAACAGTGTGTGTGTGTGTGTGGTAGTTGAGAACAAGTACACAACAACTCATTTCCCTTTAAGACACACAGAGGAGGCAGACCAATGGGACAGCAGCAGACATGAGTCCAACAGTCGTGAACATATGAACATGAACTAACGCTGTGTTGACCCACGTATCCATTACAACCACAGAAACAGACCTGACGAACACTATGTCAAGGCCAAATGAAGGCTGCAAAGTACAGCTCTGTTCTGATGCATTCGCTTCATTTATATAGATGTATTTCTCAATTTCTGAATAACAAATTGAGCTGAAATGACAAATTGATTCAAATAGTTTGAAAAAAAAATTCAATTAAAATTTTCCTGAATCGAAGCTTTGTTTCCTTATTTCGCTGATGCTAAACATTGGTTCCAAGTTGTGGTTTTACACAGATGCTTACTGTGACAAGGACAAGTTGTTTGTCATTTTCAGTCATGTTTTTTTGCTTTTTTTTTCACCTTATTGTTTTTTTTTTTTTTTTTTTTTTAAATAGTAGTAGTTTATTCAGTCGTTAATTACTTTAAACACCAAACCAAACCAACATATCCACTGTTCTACATTCATGGAACCTAAAGGGTTTAGGCTGAAGTACAGACTTATTTTGCAGAGCCCTATTTACAATTAACACAATGTTCTCCACATGAAACAAACAATGAAAAAAAAAAAAAACTTTTTTCAATATAATCATTCCTAATATCCAACAGAAGAGAATCCATATTTAATTGTAATTCAGGTAAATCACATCCTTTTCTCAACTACCAATATTAATCGTAATCCTTATTTTCTTGAGTCAATCCTGAGCTCTATATTTTTGAATAACAGTTCATTTGTACATCTTTTTAATCAATTCAAAGAAAATAATCCATTTCAAAAGTTGAGAGATGCAGCTCTTCTCCAATGTATGTGTTTTACTAAAGGTACTGGAGACAGAAATATAGAAAGAGAAGTCTTCTACAGCTGCGGAGAACTGACCCCTGGTGTGTTAGTAATCTGAGTAAGTTAGATGTTGTGTGTGTGTGTGTGTGTGTGTGTGTGTGTGTGTGTGTGTGTGGTGTGTGTGTGTGTGCGGAGCTACTCACGTGGGCAGTGTGTTGTTTGGCTCGATCTGGCCTTCGCTGGAGGTGATGGCCAATGTTTTCTCCTTTCAACAGTGAGTGAACAACATCATCCAGAAAGGTCATTTGAACCATGGATGGGTCCACATTCTGAGGCTCTAGCACCTAAACACACACACACACACACACACAATGCAAGTCAGACATTTAACTTTTATATCAGAAGAAAAGTCTGAGGCGTATGAGCTGCTTAGCTGATGCATCCTCTGTTCAGAACATTCTGGACCCATGTTAACCATGGTGCTTGGTTGCTGCTCATTTACTCCCCATATTCATCCGTTCCCCTTTTATACCCACTGCTGTGCACAATGACATTAGAGATCTGCAGTTGAAAAGACAATTTACCCACTATCAGTTAGGGATGTACGATTACCGGTGTAATGATTAAACCGCGGTAATTCTAATTATCATGATAACCATGTTTGATTACCGCACTTTCAACACAAACTTGATATGGAACAATGGTCAAACAATGGCTATAAGGCGACATCTTTAATACCACATTTGTATGTTTGATGTTTACCTGTTAATTTTGAATGTTTCTGCCAACAGAAAGTACATTGTGCCTATTATTTTATTTGGTTTTTTTTTTGTTTCTTTTTTTTTTTCTTCCCCAAAATACAACTTGGTTAAATTATTTCAGGTTGTGTCTAAGTACCAAGGTTATTATTGCTAACGAAAACTAACAAAATGACGAAAACTAGAATTGAAAAAACATTTTGTTAACTGAAATAAAAACTATAATTAAAGAAAAAACGATAACTACTGAAACTGTATTGTGTGTTTACAAAACTAATCTACAAATGGATAAAAATTATGGATAAAATTCCCTTCATTTTTGTCAATGTCGGATTGATATAAAAACGATTTATTTCACTCTAGCTATTTTATCTAGCGACACCATATGATATTTAACGGTCCGTCACTTGTGGTCACTTGTGATTTAGAGTTTGTCTTCTTCCACTCAACCTGGAACATGAAGACTAAAGTTGGGAGAAAGCAGCACAGTCCTGTCTGGTATTTATTTGAATACGACGGAAGAAGAAGAGAAAAGATACGACAAAACTAAAATTAATACTAAAACTAAGCCTTTACAAGAGGACAAAACTAATAAAAACTAGCAAACCTGCTTTAAAAACTAATTAAAACTAACAGAATTAGAGAAAAAAAAGTCAAAACTAAATAAAACTAAACTATAATGAAAATCCAAAACTATTAGAACCTTGGTAAGTACTTTTTGAACATTTTGAGCACCATTTCAACAATACTGTGATAATAATGATAACTGTGATAATTTTGGTCACAATAACTGTGATACGAAATTTTCACATCGTTACATCCCTACTATCAGTACGTACAGAAGTGGAGGAGCAGCTGATGGAGGTGTTCGACCACAGATGCAAGTCAGTTTTCCAATGCACACATATCACCATAGGATTCACCAAAGCACATGCACCACTGTTTTAAAATATTAATTCAAATTAAAATAAAAATACCCAGGATGTACTTTCAGTCTTTTTGTTTTTTGCACTGAAAATACCCAAGGGAAATCTCTCATTTGTCCGATCAACTTTTCATAAACAGCAGCGAAAGGGTTGGAATGAGCTTCAAAATGACTGAAACTGGACGATTTTATTCAGTTTTCTACATTCACGAAAACGTATTATGGACATTTAAACAGACACATGCTGCTACTTGCATATCTTTATGTCTGTTTTAGTTTTAGTGTCTTTTTAATCACGTGTACTTTTTGTTTCAGATATTTTTATTTCAAAGCTTTATCATAGTACAGATTTGAAATCCCCCGATGGTGCATTACGCTTCATTTTAATATCAACACAACGCAACAAACGCACATTCAGAAATAAACAGCATTGATAGACTGAGCAAAAAGGAAGGGACAGAGGAAGAAGGAGGAAAAAACCCCCCAAAACAAACAATCAAACAGACAAACAAACAAAAAACACATACAATTTTAACATCTCATCCACCCCCAACCCCCTCTCCATCCTCAGAGCCTTTAGGGTGTATTCACACCTGCCTTGTTTGGTTTGTTACCTCCGCCAAGGAGGTTATGTTTTTGCCAGGGTTTGTTTGTTTGTCTGTCTGTCTGTCTGTCCGTTAGTGTGCAACATAACTCAAAAAGTTATGGACAGATTTTGATGAATTTTCAGGGTTTGTTGGAAATGGGATAAGGAAGAAATGATTAAATTTTGGTGGTGATCGGGGGTGGGGGGCCCCTGGGGGGCCCATTTCCAACAAACCCTGAAAATTTCATCAAAATCTGTCCATAACTTTTTGAGTTATGTTGCACACTAACGGACAGACAAACAGACAGACAGACAAACAAACAAACAAACAAACAAACCCTGGCAAAAACATAACCTCCTTGGCGTGGGGGGGCCCACGGGGGGGGCCACTGATCAGCCTTGGCGGAGGTCTGTGCTCTCCGAGTGCTTTTCTAGTTAAAATGGCCAGAGTTCGTTTGCTCCCTTGGTTCGGACCTTTTGGGCTGATGTGAATAAGAACCACTGAACTCTGTTACGGACCAACAAGCAAACCCAGACCCAGCTGAAGAGGTGGTCTGGGTGCGGTACCATACGAACCCTGGTGTGGTTCGTTTGAGGTATGAAAGTAGCACGGACCTGATCCGACACAGTTGGTTTTTTGGTAGTATTTCTATAATATTACGAGAATAAAATGTCCCAAAATACAATAAGATGTTGCAGTACTCTAGGACTACTTTTTTCTAAGGGTATTTGTGATATTTGGTCTTTTTCTATAGTGTAAATGGAGCAGTATTAGTTCTATTGTCACTGTAGCAAGGCAGAAGTCAAAAAGCATGGATAATTTTCGTTTATGTTTCCGGTAACTGAGCTTCAGTGTGGGTTATGGGTTGGATTCAGTGCTTATGCAAAACAGTAACATGCGGACATTTCTTTTTTCAGAACTCCGGTGTAGATTTGTCTGTTGTGCTTGAAAAGAAAAATAATAAACGACTTCATCACCCCAGCAAACTTTACCTGACGTTAAGGAATTCTGTCCCTGGCTAACTGAACGGTGATATAGGATAGCTACAACATAGGTAGGCAGTACGGAGCACTAATGCTTTTGGAGAACCAGTCTTTCGATATACTAGCAGAATTCCAACTTCAGACCTGTTACATCTGCGTGAAACAAGAACAACAGCCACAAACATGATGTGCACCCCTGAGCACTGTCCTCCGTAGACGTCTGTCTGTGTCTTCGTCGTTGAGAAATGAATTCTACAGTATTGTACACCTGATGTTTCATCAAAATGCTCCTTGCTGCTCAAACATTTGTGCACACGTCTGCATCTGTAAAAACCATATCGCTATGACAATAACAAAAACAGCACGCGAATTTCCATGAGATTCTCTCCTTTCACTTTGGACTTGGCGCTTTAAATGGACACTGCTCATTTCTGTCCAAGGATGAACGACCTCAGCACATGTGGTTTTTGTTTACAGATTTTGGGTCCACTTACAAAAAGTAACAATGTGAAAGTGAAACGCAACCAAAATTGAAAAAAAAAAAAAAAAAAAAAATTGTCCGCCCAAAGCAAGTGGATTATTGGACTTTTCCTGGTATAATACACCCTAAGAAAGGTGGTGTGGCGCTCCACTGCGGAATACTGCTTATATAGTGGATCTGAACTGCCCGGCCCTTACATGCACTATATTGCCAAAAGTATTCGCTCACTTGCCTTGACTCGCATATAAACTTAAGTGACATCCCATTCTTAATCCATAGGGTTCAATATGACGTCGGTCCAACCCTTTGCAGCTATAATCAGCTTCAACTCTTCTGGGAAGGCTGTCCACAAGGTTAGGAGTGTGTTTATGGGAATTTTTGACCATTCTTCCAGAAGCGCATTTGTGAGATCACACACTGATGTTGGACAGAAGGCCTGGCTCTCAGTCTCCGCTCTAATTCATCCCAAAGGTGCTCTGTGGGGTTGAGGTCAGGACTCTGTGCAGGCCAGTCCAGTTCATCACACCAGACTCTGTCATCCATGCCTTTATGGACCTTGCTTTGTGCACTGGTGCACAGTCAGTTGGAACAGGAAGGGACCATCCCCATACTGTTCCCACAAAGTTGGGAGCATGGAACTCTCCAAACTTCTTGGTATGCTGAAGCAATACCAAGTCTGAAGCAAGGTTGTAATAGTTTTGGATTTTTCTTTATAGTTAGTTTTATTTAGTTTTGACTTTTTTTCTCTAATTCAGTTAGTTTATTTAGTTTTAAGAGCAGGTTTGCTAGTTTTTATTAATTTGTTGTTTTCTAAATGCTTAGTTTTAGTTAGTTTTAGTTTTTTTCATATTTTTTATCTTCTTCTCCATCATACTCAAATAAATCCCAGACAGGACTCTGCTGCTTGCTCCCAACTTTAGTCTCCATGTTTCCAGGTAGAGTGGGGACCAGAAGATGACTCTAAACCACAAGTGACCACTAGTGACGGACTGTGAAGTTCCGTATGGTGCCAGCAAAGCTAGAGCAAATAAATCGATATCATATCAATCTGCCTTTGACAAAGACAAAAAAAACGAAGAGAATTTATCCATAATTTTTATATTTTTAGTTAGTTTATAAGCAACGCAATACAGTTGCAGTTGGTTATCATTTTTTTTTCTTTTAATTATAGTTTTGATTTATTCATCAGGTAACGAAACTGTTTTTACAATTCTAGTTTTCATCATTTTGTTAGTTTTGTTCACGATAATAACCTTGGTCTGAAGCAATAACCATATCTTGGTCTGCTGAAGCAAGAATTTTGGACATTCCCATGCTCCCACATTGTGGGGAAAAGTTTGGGGATGGCCCCTTCCTGTTCCACATTAGGACTGTAACGATATGGACAAAATTCATATCTCGTATTCCATGCCAGATATCTCAATATCGATACGATATGACTACAGGTTCAGTGAAAACCAAGCATTTTCAGAAAAATACAAACATCATAATACAACAAGAATGTGTAAAGTGCAGTTTTATTTATAAGACTCACTGCCAGTCATCAACATTAACATAAAGTACGAATAAATGAAATTTGTTGTGACTTCCAGAGCTGTACATGCAGGGCGAGTGCGGGGGAAATCTATATCGTTTATATTGTCGCTTTTTCGATATTAATATCTTGAATGTTCATATCTAGATATCGATACGATAACGATATATCTTTCAGCCCTATCCAACATGCGTCAGTGCACAAAGCAAGGTCCATAAAGACATGGATGACAGAGTCTGGTGTGGATGAACTGGACTGGCCTGCACAGAGTCCTGACCTCAACCCCATAGAACACCTTTGGGATGAATTAGAGTGGAGACTGAGAGCCAGGCCTTCTTGTCCAACATCAGTGTGTGACCTCACAAATGCGCTTCTGGAAGAATGGTCAAAAATTCCCATAAACACACTCCTAAACCTTGTGGAAAGCCTTCCCAGAAGAGTTGAACCTGTTATAGCTGCAAAGGGTGGACTGACGTCATATTGAACCCTATGGATTAAGAATGGGATGTCACTTAAGTTTATATGCGAGTCAAGGCAGGTGAGCGAATACTTTTGGCAATATAGTGCATATGACATCACTGGTTCCCAATCATCTTGTCCTTTTGGTCCTTTAGATGTTGTTCTATGATCCCCTCCATCCTGCCAGCTCATTATTGTAAATTAGAATGCTTTCTTAAGGACTTACCAGGTAAAGTAAAGGTTAAAGGAATAAAGATAATATTATTTTACTTGTCTGACCTACTTAAGATCATATTGGGCTGAATGTGTCCCCTGAACTACAATGACTTGGACAGCCTTAAGAAGGTATACCGGTATAATGATAAACCGCGGTAAAATTCCCGACGGTTAGTATTACCGTTTAAATTCTTATTATCATAATAACCGTGTTTGATTACTGCATTTTGAAAGAGAGAGAGAGAGAGAGAGACACTATCTATCTCTGAAAAAGAAATTCTGACAACTCAAACTTGATAGGAAAAATGGTCAAACAATGGCCATACGGTGCCATCTTTAATGCACATTTGTATGTTTGATGTTTACATGTTAATATTGAATATTTCTGCAACAGAGAGTACATTGTGCCTATTTTTATTTGGTTTTTGGTTTTTTTTTTTTCAAAATCCAACTTGGTTAAATTATTTCAGTATGTGTATAAGTACTTTTTGAACATTTTGAGCACATTTCAACAATACCGCGATAATAATGATAACCGTGATCATTTAGGTCACAATAACCGTGATATGAAATGTTCATATGGTTCCATCCCTTGCCTTAAGTCACTTCTCAGTCCCTCCTCTTGCTAATCCCATATTTTTTCAGTTGACCCTAATCCTGTAGGCGTGTCCGTACCTGGTCATTCATAACGACCATGTTTCGACTGAAGAGGTCGTGATGTGTAATGATGCCAGTGAACCACTGGGTGGCGGAGTCCTGTCTGTATACACGCACACGGTAGCCATTCAGCGAATATGGACCTGCAGGGACAAACAGCACATCCAACACATTAGTACAGGGGTGTCAAACTCATTTTAGTTCAGTTCCACATACAGCCTAATATGATCTAAAGTGGGCCGAAGTGCTAAAATAATATAAATAACAGGATAAAAACTTATAAATAATGTCAACTTTAAAGTATTCGTTTTTGAGTAATTCAATTCAATTCAATTCAATTCAACTTTATTTGTATAGCCCAATATCACAACAAGGTTATCTCAAAGGGCTTTACAGAGGCAGTTGGAGTAAACAACAGTCAAATAAACAGCAAGAAAATGAGTAGTGTCCAGGGCATCCCCCGTCCTTAGACCCTCCTTCTCGGCAAGGAAAAACTCAAAACCCAGTGGGAAAAGGGAGAAACCTCGGGGAGAACCACAGTGAAGGAGAGATCCACTCCCATGGACGGACAGGCTATAGATGCACCAGGACTGATGGACTGATGGAGTAAAAAAAAGTCAAATTCTGTAATGAAAGTGTTTCCATCTACAAACTGTACTCGATCATAACATGAACAAATAGGAACAACCCGAAAATTCTAAAGAAAAATAAGTGCAATTTTAACAATATTGTGCCTCACTTCATCATTTACACATGTACATTATAACTTACAGATCACAGTGGATCTACAAATGCACCAAACATTTAATAACAAGCAGAATATTATTAAAATTCCACATACTTCTTAAGACATTTCAGGTTGTTCATATTTGTTCTGGTTGTTCATGTTTTTTGTATAAGGGCTAGTCTAAATGTAAACATTTTTGTGTATTTGACTTTTTTTTTTTTTTACACTAAAACAGAGGAAAAAATGTGTTTTCATTATTTGTAGGTTATTATGATAGTATTTTATTGGTCTGACCCACTTTGGGTTGAATTGACCTAAAATGATTTTTACATTCTTGATTGTTAAAATATTCGGTACAGTTTTAGCATTTCACACATTCATCCCACGGGCTGGATTGGACCTTTCGCCGGGCCAGTTTTGGCCCCCGAGCCGCATGTTTGACACCTGTGCTTTAGTACATCTGCACCTTCAGAACATCTGAGCACTGTGTGAATGAAAGCAGTGGACAGGAGAAGGAGGGAAAACCTGCCTTGCATAAAGATTTCCTGCACTTTCTGGTCTTTGAGCCAACCCTTCACTTCTTCGTGGAGCTGAGGGTTGTCTCTTAACACGGGGTTCTGACTGTCCACTTCATCCTGGAAGACAAAAAAAAGACCATTTTAAAGGTTGGTACACACATGTTGAACACTCACTGTCTGCGTACTCTATAGTACAGCAATAAGCAGCTGTTTTCCAGGCGCACAGAGGCAGTAGACAGCAACATACTGAATAATGAGCACTTGAACACATGTTAGGAAGAAATTTCACCGGCAGAATGTAACTCAGGGCTCTCAAACTCATGTTCTTTCAGGGGCCAATATCAGCCCAATTGATCTCAAGTGGGTCGGACCAGTAAATAATAACAGAATAACCTATAAATAATGACAACTCCCGTTATTGTCTTTGTTTAAGTGCAAAAACCCCCATTGAATTATGAAAATACTTACTTTTATAAACTATCCGAATAAAAAAAAAAGGGAATAACCTGAAAAAAAAATGAAATTTCTTAGAAAAATAAGTGTAATTTAACAATATTCTGTCTCAACTTATCATTTCTACATGTGGCATTATGGATCAGATCTACAAAGACACTAAACACTGAGGAACAGAGGAGAAAATAGTTCAAATGTGCTTAATTTCTTTTAGACATTTCAGGTTGTTTATATTGCTCAGATTATTCACATTTTATTGTTACAGGATAGCTTGTAAATGTAAATATTTTCATAATTTAATGTTATTTTTTGCACTAAAACAAGAACAAAAAATTTGAAGTTGTCCATTATTTATAGGCATAGTGTAGTATTATTTTCACATTAAACCGAGAAGAAAATCTGGAGTTATTCTTTTTTGTCGGTTATTCTGCTGTTATTATTTGACTGTAGATCATATTGGTCTGTATGTGGAACCTGAACTAAAAATGAGTTCCACAGACTGTGGAATTTTTGCACTTTCATCCCCCGGGCCAGATTGGAAACTTTTGGTGGGCCGCATTTGGCCCTCGGGGCGCATGTTTGACACCCCTGATGTAAGTATCTGAGCTGGACTGAGGTAGATTCAGTCCAAGAAAAACAACCAGCCCAATGGAAATAGAACATTTACAGAGTCTGCTGTGCTGAAGCTGGTGAAGAACAGCAGTTTCAATCAATACTGAAACACACACGCACGCACACAACACATGCAACGCACGCACCGCATGCACACACACCACATACACACATAGTCTAAAACATAGAAATAAGCAGTGGTGTCTGTCAGTCTCCTCTGTTGATGTATATGAAGTAATTATCCACTGTGTCTGAGTGATTGATTTATTTATGGATTATAGACAGAGCCAAACAAATCCAAAGGATAACATGTCAGAGTAAAAACACTTCTTTACAAGTATTACATTTAATTACATTTCAATGATTTGTACTTAACCAAAAAACTAAAAAGCAGAAATGAAAAAGGAGTGAAATGAAGACAATGATTACACAGAGCACAGCTAGAGTTCACTGTGGAACAGATAAAAACAGCATACACACACACACACACACACACACACACTTCGTCAGTCATTTAACAGTTACTCTTCAGCATTTTGCTGGAGTGAGTTGAGCTAAATGCACACACTGATAGCTGCTCCACACTGAGAACGTGCACGTATCATGTGGAACATCGTGGTTTAATGTGTTGGATTAGAAACATTTGCTAAATGGTGCAAAGCTCACGAAATAGAAAAGACAGACACACAACCAAAATATGATGAGTAATAGAAGACAGACAGTGAGGAAGAGAACCCCAAACCGCATTCACCACAGTGTTAGCACGCTCAGCTTTAGAGTGTGTGTGTGTGTGTTTGCCCACAGGGGTTGTTTTTAGGTGATGCAACAAACTAAGTCTTCAGAGTCAGACTGTAGTGTAGAGAGGCATCTTGTTTCTGTCAGTGTCTGTGTTGATGCACAACTGGAGTTGGAGATAAAAATACACTCTTCTGTTCTGGTGGGAGACGTGAAAATGAAGGAGGCATTTGTGATACAAGTGAGTAATGAGGTTCATTAGAGGAAGCATTCAAATACACCACAGTGCAGGTGTCACGTACGGATGGGGTTTATCAATACTAATACTCTTACCAATACTATAACATGGGCTACAATAAAAAAAAATAAATAAATAAATAAAATAAAAAAAAAAAAAAATATATATATATATATATATATATATATATATATATATATATATACACATATATATATGTATATATATATATATATATATATATATATACGTGTGTGTGTGTATATATGTATATATAAATATAATATACATATACATATATAAATATACATAAATATATATATATATATAGATATATATATATATATATATATATATATATATATATATGTACAGGGTGTCCCATAAGTCTCCATACATAGGAGACATAATACATATATGGTTCTAAACATGTATTTCCTTTATATTTCTTCTTTATTGTTGCAAACCATGCAAACTCTGACTTGTATGTGCTTGAAGATGGATTCTGTCCATTTAAATGTTATTAGGGACCAAGCTGAAAGGTAAGGTCCTCTCCACAGTGAGAGGCCTTGCCTGCAAGCAAGGCCCTATTGTTATTCGTATCGTTTTTTATTATTATACTATCGTCACTTTAAACTGGATTTTGACCCCCTAAACTGCTCAAAAACTCACCAAATTTGGCATACATGTCAGGTCTGGCGAAAAATTTGATAAAATGTAAAAATTAACCCCATAGGTGCCAAAATGATCTCTCTAGCGCCCCCTAGATACACAAAATTGGCCCTAGCGCCCAGTAGGAATGTCGTAGAAACATGGAACTAACGCCAAAATTTTCATCTCATCGAGCCCGACAAATCACGCACGGGTACTCATGACCTAACTCCAACAGGAAGTTCAGAATTTGCCTTTCAAAACAAAATGCTCAAATTGCAAACTTCCAGTAGGAATGTCGTAGACACACGAAACCACGCAAAACGTTTGTTTAATCGAGCCCAACAAATCACGCACTGACACCTATGAGCTAGCTCCAACAGGAAGTTCACAATATGCCTTTCAAAATAAAATTATTAAACTAACTCGTATGACACCGTTTGTCGTATTGACTTCTAAATAGCACCAAAAGATAGAGTGAACCCTCCTCAAAAAAGTGATCTTGTACTTTTTCCAGAACTGTCTTAGTTTTTTTTTTACAAGCCCGCAAAGTTGCCATGTTTGGAACTAATTTTTCATTTTGGAGTTTTTCCCCACATGTGACATATCTACGCGTTCAGGGGACTCAGCACAACTCTCACATGCAAAAATTTTTGAAATAGGATGTAAGGTTATTGATTTATAACAATTTGTTTATTTTCATACTTTCTCTACTTTAGACTGCCATTTGACCCCCTTAACATGCTCCAAAACTCACCAAATTTGCCATGTATGTCATGGCTGGTTAACACTTTCATACAATATCAAAATTAACCCCTTGGGTGCCAAAATGAACTCTGTAGCGCCACCTATGTACTAAAAAACACACAAAATCGGCCCTAGCGGCCAGTAGGAATGTCGCAGAAACATGAAACAAATGCCAAAATGTTGGTCTGATTGAGCCCGACAAATCATACACTGACACTCATGAGCGAACTCCAACAGGAAGTTGGCAATCTGCCTTTGAAAGTTACTCTACGTTTCTGCAATTACTACTGATTCATTTTACACTTTTGACAACAAAGTTATACAATATTAAATTCCCACAAGTCTGCAGAATCCAAAAGTGAAAGAATTTTTCAGATACGGCCTACGGTTATGGAATAATTGCGATTTTTTGAAGAGTATGTTTACTTTCACATTTACAATGACAAAATCCCTATGAAACTCTTGCTGGTGCATGTTGCTACTGTCTCTGTATAGTGCAGTGGTTAAGAGTTGCTGCCTATGAAACAGAAGTGCCCTGGTTCAAGTCCCAGACTGTCCGAGGAATTTTTATTTATTTTTTTTGTCTTCTCTCCCTCCTCACATTTTAAAACAGGTTTTGCTGCATTGTATTGTTGATACTGGAATTTTTGCACACATTACAAAGTACATGGAGTACATTGTTTCAAAATAAAACCCTTATCAAAAATAATACATAATGTCTATTAAATAACTTCTTTTCATTTTTATGACCAAACGCTCAACTGTTTGTACAGTGTTTCTTCATTCAAAGTACTCTTTCTCACAGACACACATGCTCACACAATAAGGTTTTTCCAAAATAATAGCCTTAAATGTGATAAATCATCACTTTTATACTCACTTATTCATACAATTTCAATTCGTTTTTCAAACTGATTCTTTCTCTCACACACAAAACAAATGCACATACACACAGTAGGGTTTCCAAAATAAAAGTTTCATTTAAAGGTGATGGTGGTTTCAGCAGAGGGTCGCTGGTGTTCTGTACAGATGTAAGGAGGACAGACACTAAAGGGTGGGAACTGGTATGGGGACGGAGAGGTGTGAGTGGAGCTGAGGCGTCGACGGTCACGGGAGGTGGATCATGGGGTAAGGCAGATCGCAGGGGAGGTGGAACGCCTGGTGCGAGGTCCCGCCCAATGCTGCTTGCAGCTTTAATTTTGTTTATGTCTTAATTTGCTTTGTTTTGTTTTACTTTCTTTGCATGTTCGAAATAAAAAATTATTAAAAAAAAAAAAAAAAAAAAAAAAAAATTGTTCTTCAGCAGTGGAGGACACACATTGAAATGTGTTCCCGACAAAATGGCAGTAGTATAGAGCATATTATATAAATAAAAATGGTTTATGTCAAGAAACGTTTATTTTTCCTGTGTATGGAGACTTATGGGACACCCTGTATATAAATATATATAAATATATATAAATATATATATATATACATATAGGGATGCACCGATACGACTATCGGGCATTGGCTCCGATACTCAGTGTGCGTACTCATACTCGTAAAAGCAATCCGATACAAATGCACCGATACCACTTACGGCCGTGTGACATTCACAGTTCAGTGCAGCAGGCACGCAGTGGTGGAATAATGTGTGGGGAGTGTGAAGAGTGTGGAGATTTTTCAAAATAAATGACAGTGATAAAAGTAACACTGACTGCAAGTAACGTTACATATACAGACAGATACGGATGCAGCGTTCTGTCCATCCTCTGCGTACATTCTATCCATTTTCCAGGTGCTGGCGGATGAGTACCCAGACAGAGAATACGACCAGGAGTACGGAGCGGTGTGGACCGCTGCCAGCCAAACTTACTCATTTCTCTTTTCTCTACCTGATGAAGCTAAGCTTTTAAACCTTACTAGCAAAAATGCTGCAATATTAGTATCACATTAGTGTTGCCTCTGTCATCTCCATGTTTGTTATTACTGACTTTCTTCTTCTTCTTCTTCTTCTCAAAAAACTTTACTCTTCTTTGTGGTATTTGTCCAGTATGGTTAATTAAGAGCAGCACCCCCTGGTGGATTAATTGAGATACGCTCATTCCAACACATTAAATGTCAGTAGCAGCACTTTTTTCCAGTCAGACTAATGACGACAATAAAGCACATTTACAAAAGGAACTAACAACCGGAATGGATTATTAAGTACTCGTATCGGTACTCGATATCAGCAAGTACTCAAATGTAAGTACTCGTACTTGGTCTGGAAAAACGTGGTATCGGTGCATCCCTATATATATCAGATTAAATGTGTTAAATGTTCCATATTTTTTATCAGATTAATTGTTAAACTAATGACCAAAGTGTTGGTTTGCTGCTGTTTTTGGTATATGATGGTGTGTTCTTCCACATATATGCTGGTTTGTGTCCATTTATCCAACAGATGTATAAATGTTCCACTGATAGAACCTGTACAGTCCATTTATCCAACAGATGTATACATGTTCCACTGATACAACCTGTACAGTCCATTTATCCAATTGATGTATAAATGTCCCACTGATAGAACCTGTAAATCCATGTATTGTTATGTACAGACAGTCTTTGCATTAGATCTGGTAGATCTGACACTAATATTCATCTGGACTTAAACCCATTCTATTGTTAATTCTACAGTTTCACATTTTGAGCCCAGACTATCTGTGAAACGACAACTGACCAGCATTTAGGACTGGATTAGTCTGGATCAGAGACTCACACCTTGTCCAATGGCACTACTTATGATAATAATAATAATAATAATAATAATAATAATAATAATAATAATAATAATAATAATAATAATAATAATAATAATAATGCTTTTCTATGAATGCATACTGAAAGCGCGTACAGTTTGTTCCATTATTTTCATATGTGTAAGTGGATTAAAGTGAGGACAAATGTGAAGTCTAAATGAACTGGGATTGTGGGTGTGAAATTATGGAATGGACCTTATGATGCATTTAAGTTATCCACTCCTTTGGCAAAGTTTAAAAAAAAAAAAAAAGTACCTTAAGTTTAAAATTATTCAGAAATACTGAACTGAGATGGTAGATATGTTTTGTTGTTGTTTTTTCTTATTATGGTGTGAATGCTCAATGCTGTACACATTTAAGCTGATGTAAGCAGTGTATTAGTTGAAAAGGATAGGCAAAAAAAATAAGCTATTACTTCTAGCCAATTCCTTTTTTGGTTTTTATGTTATTACGATTAATGTACTGAGTACAATGATTGATGTAAAATCAAAAATACATTCATTCATTCATTATTCATTCACTCACACATTCTGGAACCTTTTGAGTTGTAGACCAGTGATCGATCCAATACTACAGAGTGTCCCATAAGTCTGCATACATAGGAGACATAATACACTCCATACATATATGGTTCTAACATGTATTTCTTTATATTTCAGATAACCCAAAGAATGCATTTGAAAAAAGAGCAACGAATTGAAATAATCCTGATGGCCGGTTCAGCCAGCAGTCGTATGGTTGCAAGCACATTTTACAGAAAACATGGGACGAATATCACACACGACACTGTGGCAAAACTTATTGTCAAGTTCAAAAAAACAGGAAGTGCTTTGGATCAATTTGTTCCCAACAAAATGGCAGTCATATAGAGCATATTTTATAAATAAAAATGGTTTATGTCAAGAAACGTTTATTTTTCCTCTGTATGGAGACTTATGGGACACCCTGTATAATCGATCTTCTTATTGGTTCTTTCCTACAGTTCAAATGGGAAGAGAAATATTTGCTTTATTTTCTTAGGCGTGTCAGTGCCTACCGATCACTTTACATCATTAAGTTGTGTTTGTATTTGGGCTCCAGGCTTCATTTCCTTAATTTCGCTGCCACTAAACATTAGTTTCACTGTTGCGTTTCACGCGGACACTTATTGTGATGCACATGACACCAGACAGAAAATAGGTGTTTCTCAATACCAAGTTTGTTCTCATTAAAAACCGTCCAAGAGATCAGACTTCCAAAGAACACAAGTCTAAAGTTGACAGTAAAATGAAATGTATCCGGAGATATTAGTCAGCCAGGTCCAAACAAGTCACCAACCAGTCCATCCACGGTTTAACAGATGAGACAGGAACAACATCCACGAGTTCCATCCCATCTTTGTTTACACAGACTTTTAAATAGAACAGTACTTGAGCCTCGACTGACAACGTTTCACAAGATTGCGAGAACTGAGGAACAGACAAGAACGCATATAGAGAAATGCCCACACAAGAAACACATACAGTAATGATGTTAAAGTTAATGCTAAAGCAAATATGTTATCGTAATGAACGCTAACATATGTAGCGGTCATTAGTTATGTCATTAACTTTAGCTCAAGAAAAAACTCAGTGTTGCTGCATTACTGTAATTCATGTTTTGCTGTAACTGTTGGATAAAACACTGACGGAAAATACAGTGTCACATTCACAAACACTCAAAAGATGAGCACACGCGCACACATTTCTACATGAATAATTTTAATATATACTTTTATATTGTTGTTGTTATTTCTATATAGATATTTTTAACAACCTTTTACTCTATACTTTTTGTGGTTATTGTTCCAGCTGGTTCTAGAATAAAGGACAAGTTGCTTTTTTTTGCCAATTCAAATCGTTTGATCAAATCGAACTGAAGAAAACAATAGATTAATCAGTTACACAAATGCAGGTCTAACAGATAGTGCTCTTGGATATCTACTGAACACAGACGCCCTCTACAGACTCGGTGATACTTTTACTGTAAGTCTGTGAACAGCAGCATTAGTGTAAGGACACACACACACACACACACACACACACACACACAGCAAGAAGCAGAGCAGACTAGATGTGGTCACAGCTTTCATTTTACCTTCCCATCTTCCACCACTGTCTGTTTCTGTCTCTCCATGCCTCTGTCTGTGTCAGTGTTTCTATCCGTCCATACCTCTGTCTGTGTTTCTGTCCGTCCATGCCTCTGTCTGTGTTTCTGTCCGTCCATACCTCTGTCTGTGTTTCCGTCCGTCCATGCCTCTGTCTCTTCTGTCTGTGTTTCTGTCCGTCCATGACTCTGTCTCTGTCTGTGTTTCTGTCCGTCCATGCCTCTGTCTCTGTCCGTCCATGCCTCCGTCTATGTTTCTATCCGTCCATACCTCTGTCTCTGTCTGTGTTTCTGTCCGTCCATACCTCTGTCTGTGTTTCCGTCCGTCCATGCCTCTGTCTCTTCTGTCTGTGTTTCTATCCATCCATGCCTCTGTCTCTGTCTGTGTTTCTGTCCGTCCATGCCTCTGTCTCTGTCCGTCCATGCCTCCGTCTATGTTTCTATCCGTCCATACCTCTGTCTCTGTCTGTGTTTCTGTCCGTCCATACCTCTGTCTGTGTTTCTGTCCGTCCATGCCTCTGTCTGTGTTTCTATCCGTCCATACCTCTGTCTGTGTTTCCGTCCGTCCATGCCTCTGTCTCTTCTGTCTGTGTTTCCGTCCGTCCATGCCTCTGTCTGTGTCTGTGTTTCTATCTGTCCATGCCTCTGTCTGTGTTTCTGTCCGTCCATGCCTCTGTCTCTGTCTGTGTTTCTGTCCGTCCATGCCTCTGTCTCTGTCTGTGTTTCTGTCCGTCCATGCCTCTGTCTCTGTCCGTCCATGTCTGTGTCTGTGTTTCTGTCCGTCCATGCCTCTGTCTCTGTCCGTCCATGTCTGTGTCTGTGTTTCTGTCCGTCCATACCTCTGTCTGTGTTTCTGTCCATCCATGCCTCTGTCTCTGTCTGTCCATGTCTGTGTCTGTGTTTCTGTCCGTCCATGCCTCTGTCTGTGTCTGTGTTTCTATCCGTCCATGCCTCTGTCTGTGTCTGTGTTTCTATCCGTCCATACCTCTGTCTCTGTCTGTGTTTCTGTCCGTCCATACCTCTGTCTGTGTTTCTGTCCGTCCATGCCTCTGTCTGTGTTTCTATCCGTCCATACCTCTGTCTGTGTTTCCGTCCGTCCATGCCTCTGTCTCTTCTGTCTGTGTTTCTATCCGTCCATGCCTCTGTCTGTGTCTGTGTTTCTATCTGTCCATGCCTCTGTCTGTGTTTCTGTCCGTCCATGCCTCTGTCTCTGTCTGTGTTTCTGTCCGTCCATGCCTCTGTCTCTGTCCGTCCATGTCTGTGTCTGTGTTTCTGTCCGTCCATGCCTCTGTCTCTGTCCGTCCATGTCTGTGTCTGTGTTTCTGTCCGTCCATACCTCTGTCTGTGTTTCTGTCCATCCATGCCTCTGTCTCTGTCTGTCCATGTCTGTGTCTGTGTTTCTGTCCGTCCATGCCTCTGTCTGTGTCTGTGTTTCTATCCGTCCATGCCTCTGTCTGTGTCTGTGTTTCTATCCGTCCATACCTCTGTCTGTGTTTCTGTCCGTCCATGCCTCTATCTCTGTCTGTGTTTCTGTCCGTCCATGCCTCTGTCGGTGTTTCCGTCCGTCCATGCCTCTGTCGGTGTTTCCGTCCGTCCATGCCTCTGTCTGTGTTTCTGTCCATCCACGCTTCTGTCTGTGTCTCCTGCACTGCTGCAGCGTTCTATTTTCCCAGCTAGATTCAGTTCTAAATTAAACCAGCATACACACTATAAATAGCTCAGAGGAATGCAGTGTTACAAAGGTCGGCACACAAAACTCCTGTGTACGCTGAACAACTGGAGTTCTAGGGTTTCTATTACTGCTCTCATGCCAACAGTGCACTGGCCTCACTTTGAATCAACCCCACACTAATTCAACACACACATAGTCAAATACATGAGTAAGACCTCTGTGGAAAGTATGGACAACACTGAACAATGTAACAAGAAACAATTCTTAATTAAAGCTGCAAGCGGCATCTAAAGGCCCTCGCCAAGGGCACGTCCAGTAGAAGTATGCTCATCATTCAGCAGGTGGCGCTCTAGCACCAAATTTCAATGTCTTCTGATGAATGGGTGTAGGCCTGGGAGATTGACAATTGACTCAAATTTGAGACAAATCACTGTTTATAAGTCCGAACTGAACAAATTTTTATATAAATAAATCTGTAGGGGGCGCTGTGGAGCCAAAATTCAATTTGTTCCATTGAATGGGTGTAGGCCTGCGAGATGTACCACTGAGTCAAATTTGAGCCAAATTGGTGTTCGTATGTCTGAACTGTTACAATTTTCGTCAAGGTAAATTTGTAGGGGGCGCTATTGTCTGAATTTTCAGTGTCTTCTGACAAATGGGTGTAGGCCTGGGATATAGACGTCTGAGTCAAATTTGAGCCAAATTGGTGTTCGTATGTCCGAACTGAAGCAATTTTAATAAAAAATATTGAAAATTTTTGTAGGGGGCGCTGTAGTGCAAAATTTCAGTTTCTTTTGATAAATAGGTGTAGGCCTGGGAGACAGATGTCTGAGTCAAATTTGAGCCAAATCGGTGTTCGTATGTCCGAACTGATGTCATTTTTGTAAATGTACATTTGTAGGGGGCGCTATAGTGCGAAATTTCAATTTCTTTTAATAAATGGGTGTAGGCCTAGGAGATGGACGTCTGAGTCAAATTTCAGCGAAATCGCTGTTCGTATGTCTGAGCTGAAGCAATTTTTGTGATGGTAAATTTTCGAAAAAACTTCGCACAATTTGCAACCTCGTCACACAAAAACGGTGATGCCGATTCAAAAAATTTGGCTAACTTTTGATGCCCCACTTCTCTAGATACTGTACACCGATTTTGAGCTCATTCGGCCAAACGGCTTAGTAGGAGATAGTTAAAATACAACTTCAGCGAAAACGCTGACTCAGCATTTTGGAAAATTCAATCCAATATGGCCGACTAAGGGTTGGTTTAGGGGCGTGGCCATAATAATATATTTTTTTTGTCTCCTCATGATGAATCTGTCTACCGATTTTCGTGGCTCTACGACAAACTTTATGTTGGACGCGCTCCCATTGGTGCAATGCATTTGCACTTTTCAAGGGGGTGCTGCCGCAACATTTCTTTACCAACATCTACGAAACCTATATGTAAATTCAATTTCTCACACTTCTGAATTTTAGGCAAAATTTGGTGAGTTTTCGTAAATGTTCAGAGGGTCAAAATTGAGCTCAAAGCGCAGGAGAAAGAAAAATAAGACAAAAAAAAACAAATAAAAATAATAATAATCTGAGCAAGAACAATATAGCCGTTTCTATGGCAACCACGTATTTTCCCTTTTTTGAAAGTTCTCGAGGTCCCCCACATGTGTGTGGGGTCAGATGTCACCTGTCGTGCACTTACACACATGTGACTGACCCCGAGTGGGCGTGTCCCATTGACTCCCATTCATTCTGAGCAGGTGTAAATATGCGATTTGTGCACGTCATATACATTGTCGGAAAGGTCTCAGTGCCGTGAATGTGAATATGTGTGAGAGTGGCGACAGTGGCGAAAGGCGACTGCGTCACTGGCGATTTCGTCCCCATGTGCCCACTGCAGACTCAATAGGCCCTGCGCCGGCTTTACTCGGCTCGGGCCTAATAAAACAAATTTAACTACTATTATTATTATTATCATTATTATTATTATTATTATTCTTGCACACCAATTTGCACAAGGCTACAGCTGACAAACAAGATCATTAGATAAATAATACAAACTGTTCAAAGCTGCATTCACATCTGGTACAAACCTTAGTTTTTACTTCATAGTTCATAGTACAATACATGACGGTAAAATTCTGAAAGAAGCAACGAAAAATCCCAAATGCAAAGGCCTTCATTTTGAACAGAGCGAAGTAAAATATGTTAGTGGAGTCAGTCACTACAAAACAAAAGGCAGCTATGTTTGAGTCATTAAATGTTAGGGTTGTGCAATTAATCGAAATTCAATTACGATTCCGATTATTACACGCAACGATTACAAAAATTATGTAATCGAGAAAAAACGATTATTAATTTTGAGTTGTTTAATTCACGCGCACGCAAGCTACCATGAGCTGCTCTGCCCCGCCCCCCTCTAAGCTACAGCTGCCAGCTAGCCGGCAGGTCCACCCCAAGAGGAAAGTTGTACCTAGCGGTCTGGAAAAATAGCAGGAGAATCGCAGCAGAAGTGCTTGGTAAACAAAAAAGGCAAGTCAAATTCAATTGTATGGAACCACTTTGGGTTTGATGAAGAGCAAAAACCCATTATGTGTAAAAAGTGTTTCATAGTTGTGTCCGCACCGACCGGTAACACAGCAAACCTTTTTAACCATCTAAAGTTTAACCACCGCGACCTTTATCATAATCTTATGAAAAACTAAAACACATTAAAAAAAAAACTCCGTCTACAACATCTTCCGCAATGCAATCTTCAGTCTCCGAATCTCTTTACGCTGCAACTCCCGTATTAACCTAACTGAAACCACACGGCACGCCACTGAATTTACTATGTTTCATACCACATTGAACATACTTGAATTTATAATTTGCACTTTACGTGAGGTTTTTTTTATTGCTCCAGTTCTATGGCAAGTCTAGAGCAGTTTAATTCCAGTGCATTATTTGTTTACAAAAGGAAACATACTTGAATTTACAGTACACTTATTTGCATTCAAAGATTTTTTTGTTTCGTACAAAAGTGAACATACTTTGTTTTAATGGTTAAAAGCTCTATTTATATTTTAAGAGTATATCTTACATTGTTTTGCAAGAAAAAAATAAAAAACTTTAAGGTTAAATAATCATTTTTAATAATAGTGATTTCAATTATTGCTAAAATAATCGTGATTATTTTTTTTTCTATAATCGAGCAGCCCTATTAAATGTAGTCACTAATCTGGAAAGTCACCAAGTCACTAACAAAAACAAAAACACATGGAGTCCGGTTCATTTAGATTTATTTATACTCAACATTAAACAGTCAAACGTATACCGACGTAGCATTCTGTCTGTTCGTTCATTTTGTCTGTATTTCTGTCCATCCTCTGTCTTCATTTTGTCTGTATTCCTGTCCGTCCTCTGTCTTCTGTTTGTTTGTATTCCTGTCCGTCCTCTGCATTCATTTTGTCTGTATTTCCGTCCGTCCTCTGTCTTCACTTTGTCTGTACTCCTGTCCGTCCTCTGTCTTCATTTTGTCCGTATTTCTGTCCGTCCTCTGTCTTCATTTTGTCTGTATTTCTGTCCGTCCTCTGTCTTCATTCTGTCTGTATTTCCGTCCTCTGGGTGTTTGCAGATGAACTCAAATGGAGGAAATGGAGCAGTACCGCCAGGAACCATGGGGGGACATGTGTTGAGATTTGAAGACAATAATTTCCAGAAATGGCAGAACTTTTCAAAGACCAAATGGGCCTTTATCAGCACCATGCTACCCCTGGTTATTTGGCATAAATCACCACTAAATCCGTGTCCACTTCCATGCTCTGCTGTCATCCATTTACTGATGACAGACTCATACCGACTCATACTGACGTCACAGAGGACACACAGCAGGAGCACATGCCGACTGTGTCCAACCAACGACTGTGTTCAACAGATGACTGTGTTCAACAGACGACTGTGAGCTGATACAATGAGCACATGACATATGGCAATTCAACGGCAATTCAAAGCCCTCGTAACCCTCTACAGTAAGTCCTCTATTGTTGGTGGGTAGAAAGAAAGCAAGTAAGATAATCTGTGTGTATGTAGCAGCCATGTACACTGATGCCACAGGTGTCTGTGTTTATGTAGAAGAGATGGTATCAAAGTAATGTGACACTGGATTGAATGTGGACGCATATGACAGTAGGAGGAGGCAGCTGCTACAGACACGAGGCGGAAATGGCAGGAGCTCCCTTCCCTCTACGCATATTCCTCCAGCTGTTTCTGCATTTCAGCTGTTTCTGCGCATGTTTTTTTCATCCATATAATACCATACGGTTGCGCTGCCGCTGTCAGGCAGTGGTGCAAGCCTCTGTTTCCCACAATGCACATCACAACAAAGTTCCTCAGATGCCAGAGTTCCCTCCCGGCTCTGTTTGTAAACACATGGTTTGTTTGTGGTGGATGGCACTAAGAAACTGTTCACTGTAATGCAAGAGATTCAGGTGAGTAATGACAGAAAGATTAACAGATTCATGATACTGAGGATATGACTGAGGTTTGACAGATCTGATGAAAAATTGGTCACGAAAGTCTCCCACAGAATACATGCAGATTCAAAAATTTCAAAATCATTACTTTACACTGGAAAAGGAGTGGTTACCACCAGGAATGTACTGTGTTTCTATTTTTCACACACATTTTGGTTCTATAATGTAAATACTGGCAAATGAGTTTATTCTAATTTGGTTTAGGCCTATTTTGTTCATTGTTCTTTTTTGAAGGCTAAGGACATGAGTGAGTATTTAAAACATTATCATTTTCAGTTATTTGATGATGAGAATGGGGGTGGGATTAAAATTTTTCTTCCTCCCACTCCTTTTCCAGTGTAAAGTAATGATTTTGGAATTTTTGAACTTGCATGTACTCTGTAAATGCTCGAAATAAACAAATAAATGAATGAAGCCATGATTAACAAACATGGCATTATGACATAAGAAGAAAGGAGAGCTGCTGCATTAGCTGTAGCTCTGTCCGTCTGTCAGCTGTGTACTCAAGTGGCTCATCCAGCATCCACAAAGACAGTCCAACCAGCACCAGAACTGAAGCTAAAGGTGGACATGTTCTCTATGGATCCACTCAGTACCTGATATGGAGCAAAAATAAAAGTGCTTTGAGAAACTCTGTCATTCTGTCATGCATGTGAACCTCAAACTAGGGATGTAACGATTACCGGTATAACGATAAACACCAGTAAAATTCCCGACGGTTAGTATTACCGTTTAAATTCTAATTATCACGATAACTGTGTTTGATTACTGCACTTTGAGAGAGAGAGACACTATCTATCTATCTACACTGGGTTACAAAAAAATGTTTTTTGCAAGTTGTCTAGGTTTTTTCACCTGAATTAGGACCATTTTGCACCGCTAAATCCAAAAATGACATCTGTTTTTCTCAATCAGGTCAGGTTTTTTTGCTAATTTGATTTTGAAAAATTTGATCTTCTCACAAAATTGATTACATTTTAGTGACTTTATCAGTTGATCTTTTATATAGTTCTCACTCAAAATAGGTTTTGAGAGAAAAAAAATCATTTTCCAACAGGATTCCTGTTAGGTACAATGGTGTATTCACCGCAGATGTAGCAGAATACGTCAGGCTTATTTTTGCAAGATCTTCTAGTCGAAGCCATTTCATTCACCTGTAATATTAAAAAAAACATTAATCATAAATTGGCAAAAGCAAAATCTTCAGAACTCATTTATTGCAAGAAATATGAAAGAATTTTGTATCATATGATGTGAAAATGCCCATAAATGTAAGCAAAAATGTTAAAAAGCCAATATGTAGCATAGTTCAGAAAGCTGACCTGATTGAGCAAAATTAATGTGATTTTTGGATTCAGCACACCAAAATTATCCTAAACCAGCTCAAAAAACTTAAACAATAAATTTGCTGTTGACCAGTGTCTATCTATCTATCTATCTATCTATCTATGAAAAAGAAACTCAAACAACTCAAACCTGATATGGAAAATGGTCAAACAATGTCCATAAGGTGCCATCTTTAATGCACATTTGTTTGTTTGATGTTTACATGTTAATATTTGAATGTTTCTGCCAAGAGAGAGTACATTGTGCCTATTATTTTATATTTTTGGTCTTTGTTTTTCAAAATACAACTTGGTTAAACTATTTCAGTGTGTGTATTAGTACTTTTTGAACATTTTGAACACAATTTCAACAATACCGCGATAATAATGATAACTGTGATAATTTTGGTCACAATAACCATGATATGAAATTTTCATATGGTTACATCCCTACCTCAAACAGACCCCTTTAGAATATACGAGAGAGAAAACACACTGAGTTAATCAGAAGAGTTTCCAAAAAAACAAAAAACAAAAACAAACTAATCAATGCAGTGACTGGGGGGTGGGTGGTGGTGGTGGTGGAAAGGCCTGTTCCAGACACAGAGGTTGAAAAACACACTGCTCTAGTATTAAACTGTGCGGTTTGGTCAAACTCTTAAGTCAGCACTAACACGTTTGTATGCTCCGCCTCCTTTTCCTCAGACTCAATACACACCATGACTTCCATTTGAAAACACATGCACACAAAGCGGTGCAGCGGGTGGGGTTGGACGGCCAAACACTGACTTCATTGTACAGTTTTATGCCAAACAGATTGGAGTGCCCTCCCCCTCCCCCTCCCCCTCTTCTAGTCTTCCTGTCCAACTGGAAAAACAGAGAGGGGAGTGGCCAAGGCTTCAGAGCTCTGGGTGTGTGTGTGTGTGTGTGTGTGGGTGGGCAGGTGGGTGTGTGGGTGGGGGTGGGGGGTCAGCCTGTTTTTACTGCTCTGTCAGGTTCAAAGGTCGTCAGAAGAATGGGCAGCTCTGTGTGGGCAGGGATCATTTAGGAATGGAGGTGTGTGTTGGACAGTCAGCTTCACTTTACTGCTTTACTTTGCATCAAATGGCTGATCTGTGGGAGTGTGTGTGTGTGTGTGTGTGTGTGTGTGTGTGTGTGTGTGTGTGTGTAGAGCTGCAACTGATTAATCGATTCAAAGTGATCTAAAAAAATCCTTCAAACACAATTCTCCTGAATCAAAGCTTTGTTTCCGTCATTTCTCTGCTGTTAAACACTGGTTCCACTGTTGTGTTTCACACGGACCCTTATTGTGATGCACAAAGAAGCTTCAATTCAGAAAAACTGCAATAGAATATTTCCCTTCAATCAATTCGAGTCAATTAATCGAATCGTGAATTTTTCCATTCACCTCAAGCACCTAATCGACTAATCGGTTGCAGTGTGTGTGTGTGTGTGTGTGTGTGTGTGTATTCTGCCTGTTTGTGTGTGTAACTGTGAGTAGAAGGCAAACCAACACAATTAGACCTGCAGCTATTGATTATTTGTGTAATTGATTAATCTATTCCTCTAATCCTTTTCTTCAGTTCCATTGGATTGAACGACTATTTGAAGAGTAGGGCTGTTAGAAAATATCGGTCCTGCAATATATATAGATATTTCATTTCACAATACTGTATCGATATTAAAAAGTACTGCATCGATATTTTTTGGTATTTATTCAAATGCAGATATTGTGGAGGCTCTTTTTTTGGTTTATATTTTATTTATTATTATTTAACACTCTTTTATTCAATAATGTTAGTTCCTTTGTTGGGATTGAACTAAAATAATGGTCTGACATTAGTTCTGAACTAATAGAATATGAACATTTGAACAGGATCTTAAACTGTAATATCTGTAAAACAGAATTTCAGTTTGAACACAGGAACATTTTGTGATATAGCATTAGATACTGTTGTGATCAAATAAAAATGTGTTTAGTATTTGTGCATATTTCTGGTGTAATTCAATTCTTCAAGGAAATAATCATTTAAAAAGAAAGAAACAAAAAAATTGCCTTTTTAACAGTATCATGATGTATCATGATATATCATATCATGATCCTAGTATTGTGATTTGTATCGTATCGCCAGATTCTTGCCAATACACAGCCCTATTGAAGAGGTGAAAAAAGAACAGTAAATATGTGAAACATATTTGAAAACAACAAACAACTTGTCCTTCATTCCAGATCCAGCTGAAACAACTACCACAAAAAGTATAATAGTAAGAAGACATATAAAAAAATATCTCTAGAAATACTAACAGTATAAAAATAACCCTCATGGTGTTTATCTGATGTGCTTTGTCACTACACGACCCAAAGAACACCTGTCAGATCTGGAGCAACAACTGTACAAAAGCAAATATGAGCTTTACTACAGTGTGAAAATAGCAGACAGAGGACACTGAGCCGACCCATGTCACAACACAGGACAGATGAATGAACACACACACGCACGCATGCACGCACGCGCACACACACACACACACACACTACAGGACTGGGTTCAGACTTCAACAGTAAACTATAAGAACAAACAGACATGTGATTAGGGATTTAACGATATGAAAATTTCATATCACGGTTATTGTGACCAAAGTTATCAGGGTTATCATTATTATCACGGTAATCGTTACATCCCTACATGTGATTGGACGGTCTTCTGTCTGATATTTCATACAAAATCACACATGTTGATCAACCATTCAAGTCATAGAACTGTCAAACACACCCATGGACTAGAAGGATTCAATGACAGGTTTGTTGCTATAGTAAAAAAAACAAAACAAACAAACAAAACAGACATAGTTTGAAACAGTGACATGGATGTGGTTTACATCAACAGATAAAGGTAGGCAGTCAGGATCCCAAACCAACCAGAAAACTGGGCTAGACTCAGTCCTGTGTGTGTGTGTGTGTGTGTTGCCTTCTTTGGTCAATAACAGTGTTACGTCATCCCAACAGGTTTTCCACCTCTGTGAAATTCAGACAGTGACAGTGAATCTGCTCTGATTCCATTCCATTTAGTCACAACATCCCAGAAAGTCCAGCTTCCTCAAGTGTCTGATATGAAACTGTTTGCTTAATCACATTTGACTTTTCTTTTTTTTTTTTAATTTATTTATTTATTTTATTTTATTTTTTACATGTATTCACATTAATAAAATCCCATTCAAAAGCAAGTGACTAACATGATACAGTTTGAGCATAACACAAAGGATTAAAAAAAAACCTCTAAATATTCCTTAAAAACTAAGGTTTTAGATCCTGAATGTGACAGTGCTGGGAAGAAACTAGTGTGCATGTACGTCCTGAACAACGGACACCAACAGTTCCAAAGGTTACGGTTTCCATGCGGGGCAGTTCTGTGATCAAAATCCAGTTCACTGTGAGGCATTTATTTATTTATTTTGAACATGCAAAGAAACAAAATAAAACAAAACAAAGCAAATTAAGACAAAAACAAAATAAGATTTAAATGAACAGAATCTATCTTCGAGCACATACAAGTCTGAATTTTGCAAAAGGAGTAGGAAGAAGAAGTCTAAACTGATTTAATCAACCCCTCAGTGCTTTTACACCTTTATCACTAACTTAATACAAGAATCAAACAACACAATTTTCCTAATTTTAGCATCGAACCACAACAAATATATAATGCAGTAGTTGAATTATACAATACAGTATGATCATGGCAGTGAGTCATAAAAACAGATTCAACAATTCAACAATTTTCTTCAGTAATTACAGCAGATTTACCAATACAACATTATCCATAAACAAACAGGCCTCATTGTCATTAAATACTGTAACCTCTCAAGAATCAATTCTTTATATCTTTTTGAAACTGAATTATGTTTATATGTTTTTATCCCCACATACAATGTGTTCCACAATTTTACTCCACAGATTGTGATACAGAAACTTTTTAACCTAGTGCGTACTTGGTGAATCTTTAAATTTAATTTTCCTCATAAATTTCCATTTCCAAACTCGTGGAATCATGCAGGACACAAACGCTCCTGTTAAACATCTACCAGCAGACAATTACCCACTTACATTTCAAACATAACTGAGGCCTAATCCACACATTCACTGGTAGATTTCCTTCTTCCTTCTAAAATTCATTAATAAATAAAATTCCATCCATGCTGCAAGCACCTCTTTTAAAAAGATCTGTCACCCAGTGGAAAAACACTCCTCAAACAAAAGCCAAATCAACTCATCATAAGCCTGAACAAAGATACTTGTGGTTCTGACACCCCATTCGGACACTTCTCTCCTCAATATAGTGTCAGAGTAACTATATATTTATGTGAACATATGTTAAAAAATGTGTGAGCAAGGTTAGTGCCACACACTTTCAGCTATCTCATGAATAGAGGAGGTACTGGAGTTAAACCAAAAACTCTAGGCACTACCATCTTCACTCTGATATGAGTTCTGTTTTTACAGATCCAATTACATATATCAGTTTCTCAGTTACTCAGATCATGCAGGACTGTATGAATTTTTAATGTATCTGGAAAATAGTGGTGATGATGAAGCAGCACTTAAGATGAACATACGACCAGGAGATTGAAGGGCTCAGAAATTCAAATGGTCTTTTATTTGGATCATTTGGATGGAAACCAGTCTCCGGTCAGGTCATAAGGTTCACTGATCATTTGGTGAATGAACTGTATTATTGCAAATTTACTGCTTTATTCTGGTTTCTGCGAGCAGTTCCCAAATATATCTGCTTAGTCACAGGACTGAGGCCATCCCACCATCCAAACAAACTGGGGCATTCATCATATATTTATCCCAACAGTCACTATTCAAATTTAAAAGCTGATTATTAACTGGTCTAATCCTAAGCCACACTGTAAAAAAAAAATCTGTAATTTAACAGAATTTTCACTGTTTATTTTAAAGATTTTTCCTGTATTTTTAAGATAGAGGAAAATATCAATGAAATGACAAAACTAGACTGTGATTTTACCTGTCAATGGAAAATAACACAAAAAAACTCTGTGAATAACCAAAAAATTTCAATTTTGGAAAATAATTTTTTTTTCTTTTTTCACAGAAAAATACAGGTAAAATACATTTGCAAATGTATCCAAATTTCACAAATATTTCTTTTCTATTTGAGATCAAACTGTTAAATTGAAGTTTAATACTGTAAAAAAAAAAATTAAAACCAGATAAAATTACTGAATTAACAGTAAAAGAAATATTTGTTCTGCAAGTTTAACAAGACTTGTTTGTTAATTGACAAATATGTTGTGTAATTACAGGAGGTTTCACAACAAAAATGTTGAATACATGTATGTTTGTGAATATAACATGTAGAAGCACTGATAAACTGTCCAAATACAGTTTTTATCAATGGATTGTACAATTTAGTCTCACTGTAAAAAAAAAAAAAAAAAAAAAAAAAAATATATATATATACACACACACACACACAACTGGTCAAAAGTTTTAGAACACCCCAGTTTTTCCATGCTTTTTTGGCTTCAACTTGTCATTTGACCCCCTCAACATGCTCAGAAACTCACCAAATTTGTCACATATGTCATGTCTGGTGAATACTTTCATATAATATCAAAATTAACCCCTTAGGTGAAAAAATAGACTCTGTACCGCCACCTACGCATACAAAATTGCCCCTAGTGGCCAGTAGGACTGTCGTACAGACATGAAACCAACGCCAAAATGTTGGTCTCATCGAGCCTGAAAAATTATACACTCACACTCATGAGCTAAATCCAACAGGGACTTGGCAATCTGCCTCTGAATGTACTCTAAAATCAAGGATTCACAGGTAAACGCTCTTTTCCACCATCACTGCTTATTCAGTTCAATCTCTTATGACTAATATTATTTATTAAATAAGCTCAGGAGTCTATGTGCTTGCCTCTAGTCCAAGAATTTTTCAGATTGGATGTACCGTTATGGATAAATCGCAGTTTGTTTCTGCAAATTCTCTGTTCTCTGCAAGTTCTCTGCAAATTCAGGCAGAGTTTTCTGCCACAGACTCTGAGCTTTGTCTGTGTGTTTGTAATTCGACACCGATGAGAAGACTGACAGGGAAATGAAAGGTGAAAGCTGATTGGCTGAATCTTTTCCTGTGGAATGCATACAATGAAACCCCCAGGTGGTGCTGTAAGACCATGAACAGACAGAGTCCTAGTTTGACTAAAAACATGACAAGTGTGACAACTTGACAACTGTCAAATGGTCCACACAAAAACATTTGAACAACACAGAAAAAATATGAAAATTACATAAGAAATATATGTATGTATGTCCAAAATTATATATGAATAAAAGTTGAATAAAAATGAAGATATGATAAAAATGTGAATGGTACACACACACACACACACACACACACACAAAATAAAGTTAGCCAGAAGGCAAGGCCCCTATTTTTCTTCCATTTGTTTATTATTATTATTATTATTATTATTATTATTATTATTATTATTATTATTATTATTATTATTATTATTATTATTATTTTCCTGACACCACTTTGAACTGGATTTTGACCCTCTAAACATGCTCCAAAACTCACCAAATTTGGCAGCATGTCAGGTCCGGCGAAAAATTTGATAAAGTGCAAAAATTAACCCCGTAGGTGCCAAAATGGGCTCTCTAGCGCCACCTTTGTCAAAAAACATGGAAACCGCCATAGCGGCCAGCAGGAATGTCTGAGAGACATGAAACCAATGTCAAAATGTTCCTTACATCGAGCACTACAAAAAATATAGGAGGACGCTATGATATATATACATACAGGGTGGGGAAGCAAAATTTACAATGAACATTCAGTTGTTTTTTCTCAGCAGGCACTACGTCAATTGTTTTGAAACCAAACATATATTGATGTCATAATCATACCTAACACTATTATCCATACCTTTTCAGAAACATTTGCCCATATGAGTAATCAGGAAAGCAAACGTCAAAGAGTGTGTGATTTACTGAATGCACTCGTCACACCAAAGGAGATTTCAAAAATAGTTGGAGTGTCCATAAAGACTGTTTATAATGTAAAGAAGAGAATGACGATGAGCAAAACTATTACGAGAAAGTCTGGAAGATATTATTAAAGAAGAATGGGAGAAGTTGTCACCCGAATACTTGAGGAACACTTGCGCAAGTTTCAGGAAGTGTGTGAAGGCAGTTACTGAGAAAGGAGGAGGACACATAGAATAAAAATATTTTCTATTATGTAAATTTTCTTGTGGCAAATGAATTCTCATGACTTTCAATAAACTAACTGGTCATACACTGTCTTTCAATCCCTGCCTCAAAATATTGTAAATTTTGCTTCCCCACCCTGTACATATATATATATATATATATATATATATATATATATATATATATATATATATATAAACTACAATATGAATGAAAAAATGAGGGCATGATAAAAATGTGAACGGTACACCCACACACACTAAAGTTTTACAAAATCAAAGCCTTATTAAAAATGGTAAAGTAAAAGTTTTATGCTCACCTGTTCATACAATTTCAAGTCACTCAAACGGATTGTGTCTGTCACACACACACTTGCAGACATACACAGTAGGCTTTTCAAACTAAAAGCCTCATTATAAGGTGATGGTGGTTTCAGCAGAGGGGCGCAGGTGTTCTGTAGGGATGAAAGGATGGATGCAAAAGGGAGGGGGCTGGTGTCGGGACGGAGAGGTGTGAGTGGAACGTAGGTGTCGACAGCCACGGGAGGCAGAACTCACGGGAGGTGGAACGTATGGGACGGAGAACGCATGGGAAGTGGAACGCACAGGAGGGGGAACGCACAGGAGGTGGAACGCACAGGAGGCGGAACACACGGGAGGTGGAACACACGGGAGGCAGAACACATGGGAGGCGGATCGCCCAGTTCGAGGTCCCGCCCAATGCTGCTTGCAGCTTTAATTATTATCATTTTCCCAACACCACTTTGAACTGGATTTTGACCCCCTAAACATGCTCCAAAACTCACCAATTTTGACATGTATGTCAGGTCCGGCGAAAAATTTGATAAAATGTAAAAACTAACCCCGTAGGTGCCGAAATGGGCTCTCTAGCGCCACCTATGTCAAAAAACACGGAAACTGCCATAGTGGCCCGCCGGAATGTCCGAGAGACATGAAACCAATGCCAAAATGTTACTTACATCGAGCACCACAAATGTTCCAGTGGGCACCGAGAGCTAACTCCAACAGGAAGTTGGCAAATTGCCTTTCAAAGTAAAACCCTCAACTTAAAACTAGTATGAGCCAGTTTGTCATATTGGCTTCTAAATAGCACCAAAAGATAGAGTGAACCCTTCCCAAAAAACTGTCTTCACAAATTTCTAATTAGTGTCTGAGTTATTTTTGTATAAGTTCGGAAAAATGCGATGTTTGGGACTAATTTTTAAATTTTGACTTTTCCCCACGTCATATATCCATACGTTCAGAAAAATCACCCCAACTCTCCCGTGCAAAAATTTTTGAGGTAGGATGGACAGTTATGGATTCATAAAAAATTGTTTGTTTTTATGCTTTTTTCATTTTAACCTGCCATTTGACCCCCTCAGCATGCTCAGAAACTCACCAAACTTGGCTCATATGTCATGTCTGGTGAATACTTTCATACAATATCAAAATTAACCCCTTAAGGACCAAAATGGACTCTGTAGTGCCACCTACGTAGTAAAAAACACACAAAAGCTGCCCTAGCAGCCAGTAGGAATGTCATACAGACATGAAACCAACGCCAAAATGTTGGTCTCAACGAGCTCGACAAATCATACACTCACACTCATGAGCTAAATCCAACAGGAAGTTGGCAATCTGCCTCTGACTGTATTCTCACACCCAAAAAATTTGAGAAGAAGACTCTTTTCCACCATCACTGCTTATTCAGTTTAATCTCTTATTACAAATATGATATATTAAACCACAAAGGAGACTTTCTGTTCTCCTCTAGTCTAAGAATTTTTGAGATACGATGTATGGTTATAAATTAAACGCTGTTTGTTTCAAACAATAGCTGTCTCCCTCTTTCAGAGTTTACAAGGTGACGACCCTCCAAATTCTTTGCATTCCAATGCCTGAAAGCTGATTGGCTGAATCTTTTCCTGTGGAATGCATACAATGAAACCACCAGGTGGTGCTCTAAGTCCATGAACAGACAGTCCGATTCCTAGTTGGACTAAAAACATGACAAGAAACTTCACTGTCAAATTCTGGACACAAGAACATTTGAACAATACAGAAAAAATATGAAAATTACATAAGAAAAAAATGTATGTATGTCCAAAATTATATATGAATAAAAGCTGAATAAAAATGAAGACATGATAAAAATGTGAATGGTACACACACACACACACACACACACACACAAAAAATAAAGTTTTACAAAATCAAAGCCTTATTAAAAAATGCTAAAGTATAAGTTTTATGCTCACCTGTTCGTACAATTTCAAGTCACTCAAACAGATTATGTCTGTCACACACACACTTGCATACATACACAGTTGACTTTTCAAAATAAAAGCCTCATTAAAAGGTGATGGTAATTTCAGCAGAGGGGCGCAGGTGTTCTGTACGGATGAAAGAAGGACGGATGCAAAAGGAAGGGGGCTGCTGTCGGGACGGAGAGGTGTGAGTGGAACGAAGGTGTCGACAGTAACCGGCAAGTGGAACGCATGGGAGGCAGAACACACGGGAGGCGAAACGTACGGGAGGCGGAACGCATGGGAGGTGGATCGCCCAGTGCGAGGTCCCGTCCAATGCTGCTTGCAGCTTTAATTTATTATTATTTTCCGTCCGCCATTTTGAACTGGATTTTGACCCCCTAAACAGGCTCCAAAACTCACCAAATTTGGGACGTATGTAAGGTCCGGCAAAAAATTTGATAAAATGCAAAAATTAACCCCGTAGGTGCCGAAATGGGCTCTCTAGCGCCACCTTTGTCAAAAAACACGGACACCGCCATAGCGGCCAGCAGGAATGTCCGAGACATGAAACCAATGTCAAAATGTTCCTTACACTGAGCACCACAAATGTTCCAGTGGGCGCCGAGAGCTAACTCCAACAGGAAGTCAGCAAATTGCCTTTCAAAGTAAAACCCTTAACTTAAAACTAGTATGAGCCAGTTTGTCATATTGGCTTCTAAATAGCACCAAAAGATAGAGTGAACCCTTCTCAAAAAACTGTCTTTGCAAATTTGTAATTAATGTCTTAGTTATTTTTTATAGGTTTGGAAAAATGCGATGTTTGGGGCTAATTTTTCAATTCCGACTTTTCCCCACGTTATACATCCATACGTTCAGAAAAATCACCCCAACGCTCCTGTGCAAAAATTTTTGAGATAGGATGTACAGTTATGGATTTATAAAATATTGTTAGTTTTTATGCTTTTTTGGCTTTAGCTTGTCATTTGACCCCCTCAACATGCTCAGAAACTCACCAAACTTGGCACATATGTCATGTCTGGTGAATACTTTCATACAATATCAAAATTAACCCCTTAGGTGCCAAAATGGACTCTGTAGCGCCACCTAAGCATACAAAATTGCCCCTAGTGGCCAGTAGGAATGTCGTACAGACATGAAACCAACGCCAAAATGTTGGTCTCATCGAGCCCGAAAAATCACACACTCACACTCATGAGCTAAATCCAACAGGAACTTGGCAATCTGCCTCGGCAAGTATTCTATTTTCCAGGAATTACAAAGACCAGGTGCTTTCCACCATCCCTGCTTATTCAGTTCAGTCTCTTATGACTAATATTATTCATTAAATAAGCTCAGGAGTCTATGTGCTTGCTTCTAGTCCAAGAATATTTCAGATTGGATGTACCGTTATGGATAAATCGCAGTTTGTTTCTGCAAATTCAGGCAGACTCCTGCCACAGACTCTGAGCTTTGTCTCTGTTTCGTAATTCGACACCGATGAGTAGACTGACAGGGAAACGAAAGGTGAAAGCTGATTGGCTGAATCTTTTCCTGTGGAATGCATACAATGAAACCCCCAGGTGGTGCTGTAAGACCATGAACAGACAGTCAGAGTCCTAGTTTGACTAAAAACATGACAAGTGTGACAACTTGACAACTGTCAAACTACACAAAAACATTTGAATACAGAAAAAAATATGAAAATTACATAAGAAATATATGTATGTATGTCCAAAATTATATATGAATGAAAGCTGAACAAAAATGAAGACATGATAAAAATGTGAAGGGTACACACACACACCCACAAACAGACACACACACACACACACACACACACACACACACACACACACACACACACAGACACCTACAAACAGACACACGCACACACACACATACATAAACACACACACACACACAAACAGACACACACACACATGCGCACACACACACACAAACACACACACAATAAAGTTAGCCAGAAGGCAAGGCCCCTATTTTTTTCCCGTTTGTTTATTATTATTATTATTACTATTATTATTATTATTATCATTATTATTTTCCCGACACCACTTTGAACTGGATTTTGACCCCCTAAACATGTTCCAAAACTCACCAAATTTGGCACGTATGTCAGGTCCGGCGAAAAATTTGATAAAGTGCAAAAATTAACCCTGTAAGTGCCGAAATGGGCTCTGTAGCGCCACCTTTGTCAAAAAACATGGAAACCGCCATAGCGGCCAGCAGGAATGTCCGAGAGACATGAATTCCAATGTCAAAATGTTCCTTACATCGAGCACTACAAAAAATATACGAGGACGCTATGAGCTATATACATATGTATATATATATATGTATATATATATATATATATATATATATATATATATATGTGTGTGTGTGTGTGTGTGTGTGTGTGTGTGTATATATAAACTACAATATAAATGAAAAAATGAGGGCATGATAAAAATGTGAACGGTACACCCACACACACACACAATAAAGTTTTACAAAATCAAAGCCTTATTAAATATGGTAAAGTATGAATTTTATGCTCACCTGTTTGTACAATTTCAAGTCACTCAAATGGATTCGGTCTGTCACACACACACTCTCATACACACACAGTTGGCTTTTCAAAATAAAAGCCTCATTAAAAGGTGATGGTTTCAGCAGAGGGGCGCAGGTGTTCTGTAGGGATGAAAGGAGGATGGATGCAAAAGGGAGGGGGCTGGTGTCGGGACGGAGAGGTGTGAGTGGAATGTAGATGTCGACGGCCACGGGAGGCGGAACTCACGGGAGGTGGAACGTATGGGAGGGAGAACTACAGGCGGCCATACACTGTGTGATTATTTCGATCGTTGCACGCAGCTCCATCTCAAACTGTGCGAATCAGTCGTACAGTCAGGCTCACGATTCATGCTCTCACACTGCACGGACTGACGCTCGTATGCGACCTGACTGCTCACACTGTAGGACCATACACCACAGGACGCACCACACATTCCAGTGTTGTATCCGGAATACAACATTAAAATACCAAGGAATCCGTAAAAGTGCATAGACGATTGTGTATTGGCGTGAGCCACGAAATGGTAGTGCTTAACCAAAGCCAACGAGCTGCTTTGGTAATATGTGCCATTATCTGCGGGGAATCAAAAAAGAAGAAAAGACAACAATGTGTTTGGTGCAGGAATTGGTTGGCCAGATGTGGACAGTATGGGCTGTCAATCCTACAGCAGGAACTAGAGGTAAGCTGCAACAGCTAAACTGCACAAGGCCAATAGCCAGGTACTCTAAGTTTGTACGCTACTGTACGCGTCTGTGTTCGTGCATGCACAGTGTGAGAATTTGAGGCACATCGGTTCGTGGCACTGCTTTGACAGTACAATACACTCATGAGGAGCGAGCAGGATTTCAAACAGCTCCGTTTTCCTTGCGAACACACGATTGCTGGTCGTGAGGTGCTAATCACTTCTCTTTACCCCATGTACACTGCACAAAGCACGACACACGATTAGAGGCACATCGGGCCCGATCCCAGAAAGAGTCGCACGAGTGAGAAATCGTCTCTAAACTCGCACAGTGTAAGGCCACCTTAACGGGAGGCGGAACGTATGGGAAGTGGGACGCACGGGAGGCGGAACGCACGGGAGGCAGATTGCCCAGTGCGAGGTCCCGCCCAATGCTGCTTGCAGCTTTAATTTTACGTTGTTTTTTTTTTTGTTTGTTTTTTTACAGTGCAGCCACATACCGATACCAAAGGTTTGTAAAATGTTGATCTGTTGCCAGTCTGCCTATGATGAGTGTAT
The DNA here is from genome assembly GCF_902148855.1 of Sphaeramia orbicularis. NCBI lineage: Eukaryota > Metazoa > Chordata > Actinopteri > Kurtiformes > Apogonidae > Sphaeramia > Sphaeramia orbicularis. The sequence goes on along the minus strand of NC_043975.1, from coordinate 42,958,617 downwards.
ACTGTTGTGAGTTTTAATGGTGTTAAAAGAGGGCGAACTAGCACTAGTTGACTGGAAATGTAGCAACTTACAAATAAAGAATCCAAGTGCAAACTGGACTGGTCTGTATTTGGACTGGTCTTACGAACAAACTGATGACTGACTGTGTGAGTGCAGAACACAGTCTTCCCGTCTGGTTGACACCGAGTGGAACACAGTGTTCCAGCCAGCACAATACAACAAGCTGTGTTCAGCTGCAGAGCTGTGACACACACACCACACTGATCAGAAACACAGAACAGAACGGAGCTACACCTCCGGATGATTAACGACCGACGGTGAAGCCACACTATCTGTTGTGTCTTAGCCTTAACATGTGTATTTATGTGTGTAATGTCTGATTCAGTGGTGGGCATTCATGTGTAAAATGACTGTGAAGGCAGAGCACGGCTGCACATGTCGGCCTTCTGTACATGCCAAACCTCAGCAGGGTTACGTACACAAGAACATACACAACAGTCAAAACTTGACTGCACTCTAGGTATGTAACGATATGAAAATCTCATATCACGGTTACTGTGACCAAAATTATCATGGTTATCATTATTATCACGGTATTATTGAAATTGTGCTCAAAATGTTCAAAAAGTACTAATACACACACTGAAATAATTTAACCAAGTTGTATTTAAAAAAAAAAAATAAATAAATAATTGGCACAATGTACCTTCTGTTGGCAGAAACATTCAAATATTAACCCTTAATGGTCTGAGCCTATTTTGTCCGTTTTTCAGTCCTTTTGATTTTGCCTTTATATAGTATATAAACAAATGTTTACTGTACCCATGTTTGGGATCTTTTTTTTTTAGCACAACTTCATCTATATCATCTGCCTATTATTTTTTCACTTTAACCTACTATATCAACACAAAAGGCCAGAAAACAAAACAAAAAAACAAAAAAATCCGATTTGAAAAATGTATATACTTTATTGCATAAATAACACACAGATGCTTAATGAACATTTTCAAAGACTTTAAAAGTGAATATTGGTTCCAAATATTAGGTATAGAAAATTAAAATTGTAATAAATTAAAACTATACTCAAATATTTGACATAAAAGCATATCTTTACATAGGCATTTCCTCCCTTAAAAGTGCGGTAATCAAACATGGTTATCATGATAATTAGAATTTAAATGGTAATACTAACTGCAATTTTACCGCGGTTTATCGTTATACTGGTAATTGTTACATCCCTACTGCACTCACACACCACACTAATATTAGGCAGGAACAGTTCACTGGGGCGCAGCCTTCATTAATAAACCAGATCCTGTTAGAAGGAGAACATGTGCCAATACACACCTTCTATAAGAGGAGTGACAGAATAGGACTGCACATGAGGACTGGGACTGTTTGGAATGCTCGGTTCTCAAAAATGCTATTATTTCAAGAAGGGGTGAAATGATTCCTCGAGTTATTCGAGTACCTCGCTTACAAAAAATGATCGAAGAATTTTCTCTGCCTCGAGGAATCACTTATTTAATCGTAAAGCTCAAAGCACAGCATTTCACAAGGACTACTTTATGAGGCACAACGCGCTTACGTTACTGACACAAAGGAAGTGTTCGGTTGAAGTAGTGGGAAGATGGAAGAGGCGAGTGAATACAACAATGACGAAAGACAAAAAAAACACAATAAAAAAAGACAGAACATGTCACAAGTGTGGAAGCATTTCAGACCCGAGATAAAATAAAATTAACGTAGGGCAAATCCATGAGATTAACGTTAATGTACCTTACTAACATAACGTTAGCCCTGCGGAGGGTTAGGTTTGTGTTCATTACGGCTACTGTCGAATGTGTGGCTAGTTTATTATGATTGTGACAAGTATACATTTATGCAGCGAGCAGTGATTTGCATGGTTCATTTTCTAAAAGCACGAACGAAATGGTGCACGGCTGGGTGAAAGTTTTCTCTGACCTCGTCATGGCCGAATTTTGGCAAAATGTAACTACTTTTTGCAAAAATGAAGTGAATCATTAATTAACTGGACGTGTGTGTGTGTGTGTGTGTGTGTGTGTGTGTGTGTGTGTGTGTGGATTATAGGTTATGAGACAGACAGATAAGGTGGGGTGGGGGCCGTTGCCTTGATTCTCCTGAATATAGCAGAAATGTGTAACACTGTTCATGCATGGACTTGTTCCAAGTTCCCGTTCTAATGTTCTTGTCTCTTTTATGCCACAACACATTCCTGTTATGTCTAAATTGTAAATTTTGAAACTTATATCTGCCAAAGTTCAGTTGCACAACAAAAAGGCAATGTTTATGCCTTTTTAAAAATTTATTAATGCCTTATATTAATGATACTTACAAGAAATACCAAGTTGAAAGTAATTAAATTTTATTTATTTTTATTCGTGTTTTATTTATTTTTATTTGTGCTTGCAATTGCCTCTGGAAATGTTTCTAGTCAAGAAAATACATTTTGTTGTATATGAACAGGGTGGGGAGGCAAAATTTACAATGAACATTTAGTTGTTTTTTCTCAGCAGGCACTACGTCAATTGTTTTGAAACCAAACATATATTGATGTCATAATCATACCTAACACTATTATCCATACCTTTTCAGAAACTTTTGCCCATATGAGTAATCAGGAAAGCAAACGTCAAAGAGTGTGTGATTTGCTGAATGCACTCGTCACACCAAAGGAGATTTCAAAAATAGTTGGAGTGTCCATAAAGACTGTTTATAATGTAAAGAAGAGAATGACTATGAGCAAAACTATTACCAGAAAGTCTGTAAGACACCATTAAAGAAGAATGGGAGAAGTTGTCACCCGAATATTTGAGGAACACTTGCGCAAGTTTCAGGAAGCGTGTGAAGGCAGTTATTGAGAAAGAAGGAGGACACATAGAATAAAAACATTTTCTATTATGTAAATTTTCTTGTGGCAAATGAATTCTCATGACTTTCAATAAACTAATTGGTTATACACTGTCTTTCAATCCCTGCCTCAAAATATTGTAAATTTTGCTTCCCCACCCTGTACAATATGAATGTAACAAATAAAACCGTTAATTATTAAAAAAAAAAAAAAAAAAAAAAAAAAAAAAAAAGGGAACCAATTGGTCCTTCATTATTAAGTGAAATACCTCATTTCCTTTTGTGTATTTATAATTGCTCTTTGACCAAGCAAAAATAAGTTTTATCCAATTACTCGATTAATCGAAGGAATTTTCAGGAGAATACTCAAATACTAAAATATTTGATAGCTGCAGCCCTAATTTCAAGTCCCTGTCAAATATTATTTGGTATTTAGGTAAATCCATGAGCTGCATGACAAACTAAACCACACATGCAGTGTCGGTTAGAAATCATTAAATCTGGCTAACTAATTAAATCGAAAGTGTGCGTGCAAGTCTGAATTTGTTCAGTCTGAATATTTTCCACAAGTATCAGAAAAAATGAGCAGTTGGTCTAAATTTGGGCAGTGAAGTGTGTAGAGCTCAAACGATTACTCAATTGACTCGAATCAGTTAAAAAAATATATTCAGTTACAATTTGTGAAATGAAGCTTTGACTCCTTTATTTTTTCCATTGTCCTTCAGTTGTATGTTAGTTCAGTTGGTATCAGTTGGATCCAAATGTGTTGTAGACTGAACTGACAGATTGTTTGTAGATGTTATTGGACTGGTTTGTTGTTTATATCTATAGCTATTTTTATATATACTTTTATATTTACCTCCGCCAAGTAGGTTATGTTTTTGCCAGGGTTTGTTTGTCTGTCTGTTTGTTTGTCTGTCCGTTAGTGTGCAACATAACTCAAAAAGTTATGGACAGATTTTGATGAAATTTTCAGGGTTTGTTGGAAATGGGATAAGGAAGAAATGATTAACTTTTGGGGGTGATCCGGAAGAAATCCTGGATTCTGGATCACTTTGAAATTTTCGTTAACATTGTGGTAAATGGGGCCAAAATTTTCGTTTCCCAATATCTCGCTTAATTATTGACCAAAACTCATGAAATTTAACTCAGGAATTGACAATGGGGTCCTCTATCACATTTCAAAGGCTGATCCAGATCTGATCCAGAAGGCGGATTTTCTTTTAAAAAATAAATGTAGGATTTGTATCACCGATTATGTGGGGAATTTTTGCGCTTGGCGGAGGTCTGCGCTCCCCGAGTGCTTTTCTAGTGTTATTGTTATTTCTAGATAGATATTTTTATATATACTTTTATACTGTTGTTATTGTTATTTCTATATAGATATTTTTACATATACTTTTATACTGTTGTTATTTCTATATAGAAAATTTTTATATATACTTTTATACTGTTAATGTTATTTTTATATAGATATTTTTATATTTACTTTTTCTTTTATACTTTTCATGGTGGTTGTTTCTGCTGGTTCTGGAATAAAGGACCAGTTATTTGTCATTTTTAGACATGTCTGTTTCATATTTGTAAAATTTTTTTCACCTATTTAAATAATCGTTAACTCAAATCGAGACAATAATTGATAGAATAATCGACTAAAATCAAATCCATAGGAAACGACATATACTTGGTTAAAATACTTTTAGTAACTTGCAAAAAAGCTATTACAAGGAACTGGGGAAGGACAGAACCACTGACACAGGACCAGTGGATCAGAATTATTGATGGAATATATACAATGGAAAGGGTGACTCACAGACTGCGATTACAGGAAGCACAAATGGACAAAAAGTAGAACAAATGGACTGTTTACATAGCGAAAAATGGTGGAAAGACTGGATAATGCAAATGTATTGAAATATGTGTAATGTACCCAAGCAATGTTGGTTTGTTCATTTTTTTGTTGTTTTGTCAAATATATGTTAAAAAAAAAAAAAAAAAAACTTAAGTGGAAAGAAAGAAAGAAACAAACAAACAACCCCCCCCCCCCCCCCCCCCCAATCCATAGCTGTAGTCCACCACGTAGCATGTAGAGGAGGTCCAATAAAAGTGTATATGATATCCCGTCCAGTCACAGAGCACTTGTGTGACCTTTGGTGTTTCTCACATTGTTGTTTCACTTCCTGTTTTTACACACATTCCTCTTTTGTCATGTTATGATTAGGGGTGTTAGAAAATATCGGTTCCGCAATATGTCGCGATATTTCATTTCACAATACTGTATCGATATTAAAAAGTACAGTATCGATATTTTTAGGTGTTTATTCAAATGTAGATATGGCGGAAGTTCATTTTAATTTTTTGGTTTTCTTTATTGTTTGTATGTTATTTATTATTATTTAACACTGTTTTATTAAATAATGTTAGTTCCTTTGCTGGGATTGAACTAAAATAATGTTCTGATGTTAGTTCTGAACTAATAGAATATGAACATTTGAACAGGATCTTAAACTGTAATGTCTGTAAAACAGAATTTCAGTTATAACACAGCTAAATTTTGTGATTTGACATTAGATCCTGTTCTGATAAAAAAAAAATGTGTTTAGTATCTGTGCATATTTCTGGTGTAAATCAGTTCTTCCAGGAAATAATCATTTTAAAAAAAGAAACAAACAAAAAAATTGTCTTTTTAACAGTATCATGATTAGAGCTGCAACCAATTAATCAATTAGGTGCTTGAAGCGAATGCAAAATTCACGATTCGATTAATCGACTCGAATTGATTGAAGGGAAATATTCTATTGCACTTTTCCTGAATTGAAGCTTCTTTGTGCATCACAATAAGCATCTGTGTGAAACACAACAGTGGAACCAATGTTTAACAGCCGAGAAATGAAGGAAACAAAGCTTTGATACGGGAGAATTGTGGTTGAATGATTTTTTTGGATCACTTTGAATCGGTTAATCGGTTGCATCTCTAATCATGATATATCGTATCGTGATCCTAGTATCATGATTTGTATCATATCGCCAGATTCTTGCCAATATACAGCCCTAGTAATATGTGTGTAACATCTGCAAAAACTAAATACGCAGATGAATGCACGTGGAATGTGTGTTGACATTTCGTACAGTCAGCATCTATAGCAGTATCTGTGCCGTTCAATGTGGGTTAAACCTTTACACATCAGACGACAGACATGAAAACATGATGCCGTTTGTGTGGAGCAGTGGTGCGTCTTACCTGGTACGGCTGGAAGGATGAACGGTCAGACAGGAAGTCCAGCTGTCGGTCTAACAAGAATTCCACTGCTGTTACCGATGACAACAGGCTCTTCCCTACCACTGGCTTAAAGGACTGCACACACAAAGAAAAAAACAACAAAAACAGTCAACAACAGGGCTGCAAGAACATATCGGTTCCAAAATATTTTACTTCATGATACTGTATCGATATTAAAAAGTACTGTATCAATATTTTTAAGTATTTATTCGAATGCAGACAGGGCAGAGATTCATTTTTGTGTTTTGTTTTTCTTTTTTGTTTATCAAGCTCTTTTATTTCTATATTCACATGGGTATTTTACTCTTTTATTTCTGTATTCACATGGGTATTTTACTCTTCTATTTCTATATTCTCATGGGTATTTTACTTTTTTATTTCTATATTCACATGGGTATTTTACTCTTTTATTTCTATATTCACATGGGCATTTTGCTCTGTTTGTAAACCACAACAGTAATATTGTGATATTGCAGGTCATACATGTAGTTTTTTTTGTTTTTTTTAATTGACAACAGCTATTTCAATCATCCTAAAAGCACTTTTTACTGTCTGAAAGAGGCCAATGTTAGTTTTTTATATTGGGAATGCAAAAAAATAATGCTGTGATGTTGGACAATTCAGGGACTGAACACTTGTCGCAAGAGAATACGAACATTTAAGCAGGATCTTAAACTGAAATGTCTGCAAAACATTATTTATTTATTTATTTGTGTGATTTTTGTTCTGGTAAAGCTGTGTGTAAAAACTTTCCTTATCCAAATGCGGCACGAGAAGTTTTTCCAGGAAATAATCTTTTAAAAAATGAAACAAAACAAAAAATATCACCTTGTTAACAGTGTCGTGATATATTGTGATATATCATGATTATAGTATTGTGATTTGTATTGCATCGCCAAATTCTTGCCAATACACAGCCCTAGTCAACAACAGGATCAATAACATAATATACACGTTTAAAATACGCCAACACATATGCACTGCTGGTCCATGAAAAATGCATTTGGGAGCTGCAGTCACTGACGGAGGAAAAAAACCCACTGAGCTAAAGTGAGAGCTGTGAAATGATGGAAAAGAAATGAATGGCAGAGCAGGAGAAAGAGTTAAAGGGAGAGAAGAAGAAGCAGCCGAAGAAGAGGAAGAGCACTAAAGTGATGAATAAATTAATGAGTAGAGGAAGTCTGACAGTTCAAAGGCATCAGGCTCTACTTTGATGTTGTGTATGTCTGCACACACAAATGATGTCTGAGCTCAGCTCTTACACACACAGCACACAGAACCAGCACCAGCCTCCACAGAACCAGAACCAACCTCCATGTCTGCTTTGTAAGGCTGTTACTGCACACAGAACCAGCACCAGCCTCCATAGAACCAGCACCAGCCTCCATGTCCGCTCTGGACAAAGTACATGTCTGAATGTGCTGTGGACCGGTTCGGTATGTTCAGTTCCATCCACCTCTGTGCAGGGGCTTCTCTACTACAGTCAGTTCTGTGTCTGTGTGTGAGATCCTGCAGTATAGACGGACATTTCAAACACAAATACTGATCCGGTACTGGTAGTTTATGTGGCTGTTTGGTGCATTCAATCAGCCAATTAAGCCCAATAATATTTGACAGCAGACGGTTCTGTTCAAATTCAGAACATCAAAGACAAAGTTAGAATGTCTTCACACTAAAGGCCCATTTTTGATCACTTTAACCCTTAGGGGTCCACGGTCAACATGTCGTTGCACTGGAAGTCGGTCACATAAACCACTGAGGACAATTGCATTTGAAAGCGCAGACTTGAAACACTCTCCCACTTTTTATTTGATGTTGATAGAGCAAATACAACCGGAGATATGACGGTTTGAAACCAGAGCAAACAAACGTGAATAAAAGTATGAAAATGAGGTGTGGGGGGATTATATTTCTGACCATATCTACATCATTTTTTGTCCTTTTTCAAAACTGAATAAACTGGCCAAATCTGTGGATTCTAATCAACGGACTGTATTAGCATTACAGGTAAAGGTGAGAATGACCCCCACCTGAAACCAGATGAGGAGGCTAGGGGGGTGAGAAAACTACAGAAAACGCCTAAAGACCTGCTTTTATGTCAAATATTTGAGTACAGTTTTAATTTATTACATTTTTGATTTTATATACCTAATATCTGGAACCACTATTCAATTGTAAAGTCTTTGAAAAGGTTCGTTAAGCATCTTTGTGTTATTTATGCAATAAAGTATATGCATTTTTCAAATCGGATTTTATATTTTTGGTCTTTTTTGTCCTTTTGTGTTTATATAGCAGGTTAAAGTGAAAAAATAATAGACAGATGAGATAGATGAAGTTGTGCTGAAAAAAAAAAAGATACCAAACATGGGTATAGTAAACATTTGTTTATATAGTGTATAAAGGCAAAATCAAAAGTATTGAAAAACGGCCAAAATGGGCTCAGACCACTAAGGGTTAAATACATTTGTGAAAAAGTATGTCTGTTTCAAACGTCAAGCAACACTGCGTTTATTCTTCCATGTGTCCATTATGTTGGAATGAGCGTTTGGTGATCAAATCACTAGAGGGCACCGCACTGAATTAACATATTGGCCAAACACCAAGAGGAAGAGTAGAGTTTAATGAGAGAAGAAGAAGAAGACAGTCAATAATTACAATGACAGAGGAGGTATTACTAATGTTGATACTGAGAATGTTCTGCCATTTCTGGAAATTATTCGTTTCAAATCTCAACACTGCCCCCTATGGTTCCCAGCAGTACTGCTCTGTACTCTCCATTTGTGTTCATCTCTGCAAACTCCCAGAGGACGGACAGCAATACAGACAGAATGAATGCAGAGGATGGACAGAAATACAGACAAAATGAATGCAGAAGACAGACAGCAATACAGACAGAATGAACGCAGAAGACGGACAGAAATACAGACAAAACTAGAAGCACTTGGAGAGCGCAGACCTCCGCCAAGGCAGATCAGCACCCCGGATTTGGATGAAAATTTCAGGAAATGTTGATACTGGCACAAGGAACAAATGATTAAATTCTGGTGGTGATCGGGGGTGGGGGGGCCATGGGGGCCCACTGATCTGCCTTGGCGGAGGTCTTCGCTGTCTTTCCTAGAAAAGCACTCAGAGTGCAGACCTCTGCCAAGGCAGATCAGTGGGCCCCCCCACCCCCGATCACCAAAAAATGTAATCATTTGTTCCTTGTGCCAGTATCAACATTTCCTGAAATTTTCATCCAAGTCTGTCCATAACTTTTTGAGTTATCTTGAACACAAACAGACAGACAGACAGGCAAACAAACCAATGATGACAAAAACAAAACCTCCTTGTCGGAGGTAATGAATGCAGAGGACGGACAGAAATACAGACAAAATGAAGGCAGAGGATGGACAGCAATACAGACAAAATGAAGACAGAGGACGGACAGAAATACAGACAAAATGAAGACAGAGGACGGACAGAAATACAGACAAAATGAAGACAGAGGACGGACAGAAATACAGACAAAATGAAGACAGAGGACGGAAAGAAATAGACAAAACGAAGACAGAGGACGGACAGAAATACAGACAAAATGAAGGCAGAGGACGGACAGAAATACAGACAAAATGAAGACAGAGGACGGACAGAAATAGACAAAACGAAGACAGAGGACGGACAGAAATACAGACAAAATGAAGGCAGAGGACGGACAGAAATACAGACAAAATGAAGGCAGAGGACGGACAGAATGCTCCATCCGTATATGGATGAGTATGTATCGTAGCATAAATGGGTCTTTAGGGTGTAAAATATTTAGTGGTAAGACACACAAACAAATGTGACAAATGTCCACCTCTACCGACCCTAGGCTGTTCATACAGCACAACCTTTACCCTGAAGGCTGAAAAAAGCCAAAAGGAAAACATTGCTCGATAGTTTTAGAAAGTGGGCAAATATAACCATGTGTGTCCGTGTATGTGGGGGGGAGGGGGTCGGTCAGTGCTGCTGTGATTTATGGTTGCATAACAAGGTCAGTGTGATACATGACACATGGAGAGAAACATGACTCCTGCCACCACCACCACTCCTCCTCCCACATCCACAAGGCAGTAGGACATTGTGTGTGCAAGCAAAACCTGATAGTGTGTGTGAGTGTGTGTGTGTGTGTGTGTGTGTGTGTGTGTGTGTGTGTGTGTGTGAGTGTGTGTGTGTACAGCTCTATTTCAGTCGCTCTATAGATACCACGTTTCCACACTGGATTAATTTTGGAGGCTGTGGGCCCTTCATTTGACACCTGAACTGTAGACTCCATCTATGAAGCACGAGGGGAACAAACTGATGTTTAAATTCATGCTGCTGTCCCTGCATTGAACCACAGCTGGGATAGAATATTCACACAAACTGAAAACAAATCTATGGATGCCCATCCCTGCGTGCATCATTCAGCTTCACTACGCCTGCCCTCAGCTCCTCCATATTCATCACACACTCCTCTGGATTTCTGCTGTTGTTGCTACATTATATATATATATATATATATATATATATATATATATATATATATATATATATATGTATGTATACACACATACATACATACATACATACATACAGGGTGTCCCATAAGTCTCCATACATAGGAAAAATAAACATTTCTTGACATAAACCATTTTTATTCATGTAATATGCTCTATATGACTGCCATTTTGTCGGGAACACATTTCAATGCGTGTCCTCCACTGCTGAAGAACTATAAAGAAGAAATATAAAGAAATACATGTTAGAACCATGGAATGTATTACGTGTCCTATGTATGGAGACTTATGGGACACACACAGACACACACACACACACACACACACACACTACTGGTCAAAAGTTTAAGAACACCCCAATTTTTCCAGTTTTGTATTGAAATTCAAGCAGTTCAAGTCCAATGAACAGCTTGAAATCGTACAAAGGTAAGCTGTGAACTGCCAGAGGTAAAAAAAAAAAAAAAAAAAAAAAAAAAAAGGTAAGGTTAAACAAAACTGAAAAATAATGTACATTTCAGAATAATATAAATAGGTGAACAAGAAATGGGTTAACAACTTAAAGCAGTTCTGCAGCAATGGAAGTTGATCAAGCCTCGAAAGTTAGTGCTACCAATTCCTACAGGTGTCCCAATGTTTCTGAATTCCTTCCAACCCCCTCTGTCTGCATAAAAGTAGTGTTAGAACACACTTTGGTACCATACCGTTGGGAGCATTATTTGAACAGTATTGTACTGCAGAAAGTAGTATGTTAGTATAAAAATGGAAAAGAGGAAAAGGCAATTAATGACAGAAGAGAGACAGACCATCGTAACACTTAAAAATGTAGGTCTGCCCTACAGAGAAATTGCCAAGAAAGTCAAGGTGTTAGTAAGTCCAGTTTCCTTCACCATCAAAAGGCACTCAGAACGTGGGGGAAATACTGGAAGACAAGAATGACTTATTCTATGGTCTGTATTAGCAGGATGATTCTACCTTTGTTTTTTTTTTCTGAAAAGCTGGGATGCAAGTCGACCTCATAACACAGGCTGCACACACTGATCAGAACCTGGATAACCTGGATCAGGGGCTGGATCTTTTTTGGGGGGGGTGGGGGGGGTTATGTTTTTTGTCCTGTAACATTTATGGTGTTTTGGTCCTTTCCTTCATTTTCGTTTTTACTATGGAGCTGCTCTTTACATTTATTTCATTCTAACTACACTGTCACAACACATATTGTTAAGTACTGATTCCTCTATTGCACAGGTGTCAAACATGCGGCCCGGGGGCCAAAACCAGCCCGGTAAAGGTCCCAATCTGGCCTGCAGGATCAATTTACAAAGTGCAAAATGCAAAAATTATCCTGAAGATGTTAACAATCAAGGGCATCAAACTCAAAAATAACAGCATAAAAACCTAGAAATAATAACTCCAAATTTTCTTCGTGGTTTAATGCAGGGCTCAAAATTAACTTTTTGACCTAGGAGCACTATGCTCCTAACCCTAAAAAGTTAGGAGCACAGGCTAAAATCTAGGCGCACCACTATTATATAAAAAATTTGGAGAACAAGCAAAACTCTTGGCCATACCAAGTAATATTCCTATATGTATTTAAGCAATGTTAACAACCTAGAATAAAGTATTTGAATAGAGTATGAAAGAAAAAGCTTACATTGACACAGGTGCAAAACAATTGTCAATGTGTGGTATATACTTTAGTTGGTTCTTGGAGAAGAAAGACTAATCACACCATTATTTGCAACAACCAACTTTTTTATTTCATGGCCTAAAGGCCCTTAGGGGCCGTTTACACGGCGTTGGATTCAGTCGACTCCGGGAAGATTTCATCGCGGATTAGCCTTCTGTTAACGTGGAAACGGTGCCTAGAGTGCCTGAATCCGGAAACTTTTGATACCAGGGTCCAGGGTGGAACGTTATCGATACGCTCCGCATTTCAGCTCCGTGTTAACGCGAGTCGGAGCGTTCCGGGGTAAAATATGACGTCACCGCATGCGCGCGCAGCCAACAACCGCCAGTTAACCCACTCCGGGCCAGTTGGTGGCGGTAATGCGCCTCCAAGCTGGTTTGCCAGCCTCTATGACACAATAAAGCTGCAGAAAAAGAAGGAACAACCACAACAACAATGGCCGGTTTCAGAACAACATACGTGCTGCTAACTGTGCTCAGCTCGTCTGTCCAGACAAAGAAGTCCTGCGTCTTTGTACGACCACTCGCCATTGTTGTTTGTAAATAGTGTTGTCCGCCTCCTCCTCTTCTTCTTCTTCTCCTCATTTAAAGGCTGTCTAAACCGGAAATTGTTTGTGCGCAGGCGCCTGTTTTACCACCACTGTTTCACTACAGCTCTACATCGCCAGCTACTGGTCTGGCATGGCCACTACAGCGTATTCAGCCGTCCTCGCGGACTCATGTTAACGCAGATCGTTATCATAGCGGCGGCGTCTTAACGCGGAATGATTTTATAACGCAAAGGAGAAATCTTTGCGGAGTGTTGCCGTGTAAACGTACCCTTAGTCACTGTGGTCTACACCACGCCTGAAGTCAGGAGATTGTTTCAAACGTCGGTGGAGTTATTTGATCCTTTTGTTTATGCCGCCTGCGCACGCGAGGGGGCGGGGACTAGATTTTCCGCTTCAGTCAGCGGGGCGTGGAGCTTGTTTATTTTCAGCTGACGAGGTACTTCTGCAGCCATTATTCTAGGCGCACGTATTAATTTTCGCTCAGTTTTTTATTGGCGCACCGTGCGATCCTAATCTCACAAACAGTCGCACTACCGAAATTCTCAGGCGCATGCGACCGTAATTCAGTCGCAGTCACGAGCCCTGTAATGTGAAAAAAAGTAATGACATTATGCCTGTAAATAATGGCAACACCAATTTTTTCTCTTTTATTTATTGCAAAGAACATTAAATTCTGATATCCTTTAACAAGAAAATGTCAATAACCTGAACAAATATGAACAACCTGGAATGTCTAAAGAAAAATAAGTGTAATTTCAACAATATACTGCCTGTTTTGTGACTTGGTAGATCTGATCTGTAATGCATATGTAGAAATCATTATTTGAGGCAGAATACTGATAAAATTGTACTTATTTTTCTTTCAAAATTTCAGTTTTTTCAGGGTTTTCACATCTTTTTTGTTTTGGATAGAAATAGTTTCATCATTTAATGTAATTTTTTGCACTAAACAATTTGGAGTTGTCATTATTTATAGGCTATTCTGTTATTATTTTACTGGTCCGGCCCACTGGAGATCAAATTGGGTTGAATATGGAACCTGAAATAACATGAGTTTGACACCCCTGCTCTATTGCATGGGTGTCAAACTCATGTTAGTAAAATAAATAGACATAATAACTTCTACATGCCTAATAATCCAAATATTTCACTTCGTTTTAGTGTAAAAAAGTCAGACTTCCTCAACATCCATGTAGACCTGACATTTGTAGAGAAAAATAAGTGCAATTTCAAGAATATTATGTCTCTTATTATTAAAACAACTTAGAGATCGCAGTTAATCTATTATTTTTTTATAAATTGAACTTTTTTCTTCTCAAAACATTTCAGGTTATTCGTATTTGTTCAGGTTATTCACATTTTATTGTGAGAATAGTCTGTAATTGTAAATATTTTCATAATGCAATTTGACACTCATGACTTAATACTTTCAGTAGAATTTTTCCACAGAATTACCCTTTGGTGGGCTGGTTTTGGCCTGTGGGCCACATGTTTGACACCCCTGCTCTGTTGGCACTTAAAAGAAAGTGAAAAATACTGTGTGTAGATGTACACAATTGGTAATAGCAACTATTGAACTTGTTGACTATTAACTCTTCAACTTTCACTCAGGATCATAAATCTGCCTTTAAACTGACATTTGGCATTTAGAATGAGAATCTGCAGTATTGTTTGATATGAAAATGGTAATATCACTGACATTTGGGCCCCACAGTCCAACCGTCTGCTGTGTGGAGGTTTGTCCCGTTCAAGGTTCTAATAGTTTTGGATTTTTCTTTATAGTTTAGTTTTATTTAGTTGTGACTTTTTTTTCTGTAATTCAGTTAGTTTTAAATAGTTTTTAGAGCAGGTTTGATAGTTTTTATTAGTTTTCATTTTTTTCTAAATGGTTAGTTTTAGTATTAATTTTAGTTTTGTTGTATCTTTTCTCTTCTTCTCCATCATATTCAAATAAATCCCAGACAGGATTCTGCTCCTTTCTCCCAACTTTAGTCTCCATCTTTCCAGGTAGAATGAGGACCAGAAGACGACTGTAAACCACAAGTAACCACAAGTGACGGACTGTTAAGTGTCGTATGGTGCCACAAGCAAAAATTGCTAGAGCGACATAAATCGATTTCGTATCAATGTGACATTGACAAAGACGAAAACGAAGGGAATATTATCCATAATTTTATCCGTTTTATTTAGTTTTGTAAACACACAATACAGTTTCAATTTGTTATGTTTTTTTTTCTTTTAATTATAGTTTCTATTACCTCCGCCAAGGAGGTTATGTTTTTGCCAGCGTTGTTCTGTCTGTCTGTCTGTCTCTCTGCAAGATAACTCAAAAAGTTATGGATGGATTTGGATGAAAATTTCAGGAAATGTTGACACTGGCACAAGGAACAAATGATTAAATTTTGGTGGTGATATGGGAGGGGAACTGCTCTGCCTTGGCGGAGGTCTGCGCTCTCCGAGTGCTTTTCTAGTTTATTTCAGTTAATGAAAATATTTTTTCAATTCTAGTTTTCGTCATTCATTAGTTTTCATTAACGATAACCTTGGTCCTGCTGAGCCTTGAGAAGGTGGAGGTCTGACTCACACACTGCAGCTACAGCCCAGAGCCTTTACAATGGACAGTGGAACAGATAGATGCTCTGATGCAGATACATGATGGGATCTTGACAGGATTTACACCGTGTTACACGTCAAATAGGTTTGTTATGGTAAGAGCCAGTGCGGACAGAGTAGGCAGCAGATCCACAGCAGCAGCAGCAGCACCAGCAGCCTCTAACTGCAGCTGTGTTCACAGTAAATGAGTGGGATTATCTCACCCAGAGAGGTCCCAAGGGCTACCCATTCATCTGGATGGTTTTAGGTGGATTACATTCCACTTAAATGCACAGAGTAGATAATTGGCAGCACAAAAACTGTGATGTTCCATGACAGTTAAACAAATCTAAGGCACTACGACATACATTTCTACCTACGCATTTGATTTTCTGCAAGAACACAAATATCATATATTAGTAGTTTATACAAGGCCCAGGTGAAATAGGATCTGCATAAAATACATTATAATGAATAAAAGAATGAACATTCAAGAGAAGCATAACTTTTGTACAGATTAACAGAGGTGGGATTTTCAAATGCAAAGGGAGGAGGGGCTGAATGTGGTCTTTAGCTTGAAATTGGGCAGATGTGATCCCTGCAAAGCTGTGTTTTCTGTTTGTTATGCACCTGCTTTAGTGTGGATGGTTACATTCATACAGAATAATCTCAAAGTCAGACTGAATTAGTTGGGTGTGACCTTCTGCTGACTCAACAGCTGATGAAAGACATGAAAACCTTCAAATAAGAACAGCAGGAAGTTATTTTGGGAGCAGGGGACAGCTGTGTTCAGTAACGCAGATAAAAAGCACATCTGCACCGTTAAATGCTGATCAGATTCTACGCTCAAAAGCTAAAAAAACCCACCAAAAACTGTCTTCAGATACTGTGAGACGTGTATTACACTGTGTTGTTCCATCACATTGATAAGAAATAACTATCAGTAATTGTGTCTGTGACTCCAAAACTGTCTTCAAAAGAATCCTTTGGAAATGACTGGATCCCAGCTGACAGAACTGGATCCCTGGTCTGATTCATCTGGTTCTCACACATCACACTTGCTCCAACCCTCTTTGAATCATGTGTTGTCACATGTGCACACAGTAGGGGTCCAAAGGTACAGGTAGTCCACGGTACGACCCGTACCTTGGTTTTTGGGCCACGGTTTTGGTTCGGTTCTGGTACGTGTTTTGCGCGTGAAGAGAAGGTTTTTTTCCCCAAAAAATTATATTTTGATTTTGCTTGTCAGCAAAAACTGAATTTCACAGTAGGAACACATTCTCTCACTGTACTGAATAAAATAACACTTTCTGTACTGAACAATAGAACTCTTTCTTATTCCTTTACTACTTTTATACAGTTGTATAAAACAGACACGTGCACACATAAGGCCCAAAGGGTGATTGAGCCCCTGCCCCTTTTTGCCTCACTGAAAAAAGTGTTCTTCCAAATCAGAAGGTGGCAGTAGTGCAGGTATCGACTGGTTTTAAAGATGAAACTCCACTCTGCATAGTTGTTTCCATTGTTTTGATACCTTCCGGCAGGCATGTCCTGGCTTACATGGAGGAGTGTCTTCACAAGCTCATAGAAGTCAACAAAGATATCATAGTTCTTTTAAAAGTATTACAGCGTAAGCGGATTGAGAAGGAGGTGCCATAGGAGACGGGCCATGACTGCTGAACAAAAACAGGTTGACCAGCTGGGAACACCAACATCTAATAATCACTGAGGATACTAATCAAAGGCACAATTTGAATTTGGTTCAATTATGTGGGTTTATTAATAGGGGTGTAAGAAAATATTGGTTCTGCAATATATTGCGATATTTCATTTCACAATACTGTATCGATATTAAAACGTACTGTATCAATATTTTTAGGTATTTATTTAAATGCAGATATTGCGGAGGTTCATTTTTGTTTTTTATTTTTGTTTTTTGTTTCTATTTTATTTATTATTAACACTGTTAATTTATGGTTTTCTTTATTGTTTGTATGTTATTTATTATTATTTAACACTGTTTTATTAAATAATGTTAGTTCCTTTGTTGGGATTGAACTAAAATAATGTTCTGATGTTAGTTCTGAACTAATAGAATATGAACATTTGAACAGGATCTTAAACTGTAATGTCTGTAAAACAGAATTTCAGTTTGAACACAGGAACAGTTTGTGATATAGCATTAGATCCTGCTCTGATCAGATAAAAATGTGGTTAGTATTTGTGCATATTTCTGGTGTAGTTCAATTCTTCGAGGAAATAATCATTTAAAAAAAGAGAAATAAACCAAAAATTGCCTTTTTAACAGTATCATGATATATCGTGACATATCGTATCGTGATCCTAGTATTGTGATTTGTATCGTATCGCCAGATTCTTGCCAATACACAGCCCTATTTATTAATGCGCAAAACCACACAGGTTTTTAAGGAGCAAAAAGTAACAGACAAGACCAAAAGTGAAATAAATGATGAACAAACACAAATGAACTATATACGGTGGAACCCCACAACGTTTGTTTGCTGTATAGTCCTAGCATCACATGATCATAAATTGGCCAACCAGGAGGCGGTGTCTCTGTGTTGCTGTGTCGCATAGTTACAGTCTGGAATATGTGTGTGTCAAGGCTGTGGTGGTCAACGCGATGCTGTCCACAGTGATGTCGTAGGTAGTGACGCCATAAATCGAGCTTAAGAGCGGATGGTCCTGTGCAGGGCAGACCCAACGGTTCGGTGTTTTCCTGAGTACTGTTGATTCCTAGCGTGCACACACACACACACACACACGCACACACACACACACACACACACACACACACACACACACACACATCCCACTCAGACACTGCAACTGGGTCACATCTGCCACAGAACAGGCAGAAAAAAAGCACCGTGCTGCTGTGGATCTGCAGACACTGGGCCACCGACTGTCAGAACACAACACACATTCACACCACAGGACATCCAAGACAGAAGGTCAGCACAATGAGAACGGGACGATGACAAAGCACTTTTACACACACACACACACACACACACACACACACACACACACACACTCTTAGCTGTCCTGTCCTGTCCTGTCAGTGTGTGTGCGCTGAAAAAATGAACTGGAAGGAGTTCATCAGTTTGTAAAGGAGATGGAGAAGGGCTGATGGAGGTCATGCACCACTAGGTCAAAGATCTCCTTCCAGTATTATATCAAAGGATCAAACTATTGTACAACACAAGTGTTCAGAGAACGCAAACCTCTGCAAAGCACCCCGAATGGCATGCATGTGTGGATCGACTATTTCTTTTTAAATTAAACAGTTTCAAGGTTGTTCCATACAGCAGAAAAAGTTGAAGCTTGGTACCAGTCATGTTTATGTCAAATTATATTAAATTCCAATCAATATTTGTTGAGTTATAATGAAAAATGTGTGGTAAATTGGATTTTCAATGTTAACTTGAAATGTCCACAGAGTCCACATTCCACAGTGGATGTGGACAATTTTGTGCAAGATACAAGACACTGTTATAAGCTACTGTGTATTAACTTGGAGGCTAATCGGAGTCGTTTTGAAATTTTTATGAATTTTCAAAAATTGCTCAATGATGAGAGATAGGAAAATTTGAAATTTTGAGACCTTGCTGTGACTTTGAACTTTGGCCTACTTGACTCAAAATTTAATGGGTTCGTCCCAGGGCCTAGGCCTATCTGTGGATAAATTTTGGTAAAGATGGTTGAAATAGTTTTCCCGTAAAGTTGCTAACAAACAAACAAACAAACATGCAAACAAACACACAAAGCAAAGTGATCACAATACCTCCTAGCGGAGGTAATAATGCAATGCAAACGGATGTCATGGTAGCTTATTTCACGCAGACATTGGGTCATTCTGTGTATTCTAGGATACAAGTTGATTTGGACAAAAACATGCTCTCAATTTAAAGGGCAGGTTCACCATTTTTCTGCATGTGTCTTAATATGATAAGAAAGTATCTGTATGAGCGGTGGTGACAGACTGTGGTAACAGTTCCTCACATGTCAAACTAGTGAAGCCTTCTGAGCTTGAAAGCAGACACTCGGTCCAGTCTGTGGCTGAAGCTTAAGTGTTAACGATAGCTGCGTTTTCATATATACTGTTATATTCCACCATAATGGAAGATGAAGAAGTAGGTCCCCAAAACACTCTTACATTCACTCTTACCTAAAGAATAAACACTCAGTAATAGTGACAACACTGAGAAAATCCATGTTGATGAATGAAACCATTGCATAAACAGCAGCTCCAACTGTGCCTAAGCCCCAAAATGAATACTGAACACCTGTTGGAGGATCCAAACTGTGCAGATGTAACATTCACACAGTGGATAAGGAAACACAGACACACTGGAATACCTTCACAGTCAGTGACTGCACTAAATGACTCCTTAACTGAACTGTTGAGCACTGCAGCCACGAGGACTGGCTGTGTACCGCATTCTGACCATTATTAATAAAAGCAAATCAAGTCAAACGCAGCTCTAACATGATGTGTCAGTGTTTTTAATCAATCATCAAACTGTAAGGAACATAAGGAACATGATAGTTGTCCTCTGTCATTACAGTTAAGAGTTGAAATGTGGACAGAGACAGATGTGGACTCCATATTCATCATTAGACTTACAGTACATGGTGTGAATGGGCCTAATCTATGGGCATCATTATACAACATAACTGCACAGTGTTTTCTACCAGGAAAAATTCAATCAGTGTTTCCCTGAGGCTTTATAACCTTGGGGGGGGGGGCAACGAAAATATCCTGCCATCATATAAACAGGATAAATAATATAGGGTATAGACCTGTTCCATAGGAAATGTATCTCTAAATGACTTCTGTTGTGATCCGGTTAAATAAATAAATAAATAAAGTTGACCCTCTGGGGAGTGGGGGGGTACCATTGGGGGGGTGAGGCATTCCTTTATTATAATGGTAGGGGAAACAGCTGGCAAAGCATTGCATCGTGTTCCTCAAACTGATTCTAATGTAGTGCACATGATATGGACACTACTTTTTTTAGATATAAAGTGGGAATATATATTTATTTTTCAACGTGCATTTGTAAAAATCTTTACAGTCCATTCAATCGTAAAAGGAAGAGTCAAAAAGTATAGCAGGCCTATGTTCTTAATATGAAAGGCTGTGTCACATGTGCAACAATCACCTTTTGGAGCTGGTGTAGTCAGCGACAACCCCATGGCATCCTGGGTAAATGGACAGAAATGGTTAAAAGCTAATGTAGCCATCTGGTGATTTAACCAGGCATATCAGGGTTCTCACTAGGATTTTTTCACAGTGTAGGGGCATCATGTATGGTGCGTGCCGTGTGAGTTTTGTACGGGGGTCCGGGGGCATCCTCCCCCAGAAAATTTTGAATTTTATAACTCTCTGAAACACTATTTCCTGCATTTTGAGGGGCAAATTTTGAGGAATGAAGCCAAAAAACAATGCAATAATATTACCCTTGCGTTCAGCATTGCTCCCACGCTTCGACCCAGACATGATCGTAGAAAAATATTCACTTGCACGAAATTAGGGATAATCGGAGCGGCACTCACACTACACACACACAGGCTAAATTTTAGATAAAATTTTCCATGGGTGATCGTGGTCTAAATAAGATAAATTGATATAAGTCTCATTGTCAGCCAATGAGCGTAAGGCAAGTGATGTTGCCGGGCGGGCGTCAGACAATACCAAGGCACACAAAGGGGTGTGGATTATATTGTTCACATTTCCTGTCTGCAGCATTTGTGCCAAGACAAAGGAACATATTTTTTTCAAATTCAAATCTCATTATCATTACGCTGGACGATCACACACACACACACACACACACACACACAGACACACAGTGATGTTCTGTTGTTCAAAGCATGCAAAGGGGGCCCTCTGCTGGTCAGAATAAGTCGCACTGGCGTGTGTTTTGTACTTTCATTGTTACCGTAGCCGGTTCAGACATGGGAAGGAAGTAGCAGACACGTTTCTCTCATTCTCTTTGTATGGCCAGAAAGGACGTTTGCCTGTGAGTATTTTACGCTCAGCTGTTGTGGTAATGAATAGTAAAACCTGTCTCTGATGTAAACTTTTGTTGTTAGATTAAAAGACGTTGTAAATCTTAAGTCGATCTGAAGATGCTAATCGTTAGCATGTCTATGGATTTTCCCATTTATGTTAGCATCAAGCTAGCGGTCTTTTCTCATTCATTCGAATGTATAATGCTATGTTAATGTGCTGTAACAAAGAACAGAACTGAGACATGTTCTGTATGTATGTTGCAGTCTTACAGTGAAGTCTCGAGTAAAAGCTTTGGAGAGAAGTTTTCAGCGCCTGACTTTTCTTGAGAAACATGTTATCTATCTGCCGAGCTAGCTGCTATACACACAAGCAGGGGCAGAATACACACAAAAAAACACCGCTCTGCTGGTTGAAAGACAGCGTCGCGGGTCAAATCTCAGCGTTGGGGCCCCCAGGGACAGCGTCGGGGGCCCCGACGTTCAATGACGCTAGTGAGAACTCTGCATATGTAGGGTTTTTGTTTTTTCCAAACACAACAAAACTGCAAAACTCTGAAACCACAACTAAACCCTCCTTGAACATGTTCATTAATTTCACATGTGTCTGAAAGTCTGGAGGATGTCACCATCTGCCACACTAACTGCACAAAGAGGAAGTGAGGTCACAAACAAAGGAGCTGAGAGGAAGTAAAAGTTGACACTAGGTTTATGATGACAACATCACTGGGTGGTTTTTGGAACTTGCCAAACATTATCTAGATCCACAGAGGAGGACATTATACAAGTCAGGGGTTTCCACAGGAAATCAGTTAGCAGAGGTTAGTGGAAGTTAAACAAGACGAGGGTTGCAATGTCTTGATTTCAGATACGGTTGTTCACTGCAGAGGCTGTGGGACAGACAACACAGTTCACACAGATGAAGGATCACAGGTTCATTAGAAGGGTTACATCCGAGCGCTTCATCTAAGCCAGGGCTCTCAAACTCATTTTAGTTCAGTTCCACATTCAGCCCGAATTGATCTCCAGTGGGCCGGACCAGTAAAATAATACAAGTGAAATATGCAAAATTACATTACATCTACGCAGTTTC
The DNA here is from genome assembly GCF_902148855.1 of Sphaeramia orbicularis. NCBI lineage: Eukaryota > Metazoa > Chordata > Actinopteri > Kurtiformes > Apogonidae > Sphaeramia > Sphaeramia orbicularis. Next base: position 42,935,988 of record NC_043975.1, on the reverse strand, counting down.
CTTAAAAATCTGAATAATGTGAACAACTTGAAATGTTTTAAGAAAAACAAGTGCAATTTTAACAATATTCTGCCTCAGTTTATCAGTTTATCATTTACACATGTGCACTACAACTTATATTACAATTACAAATACACAAAACATTTAATAACAGGTATAATATTGATAAAATGGCATTTACTTTTCTCAGGACATTTCAGGTTGTTCATATTTGTTCAGGTTATTCACATTTTTTGTACAAGGATAGTTTGTTAATATAAACATTTTCATGTAATTTCACTTTATAACACTAAAAAAAAGATAAAATCTGCACTTGTCATTATTTATAGGTTATTATGATAGTGTTTTTCTGGTCTGACCGAATTGAGATCTAACTGATTTATATGTGTCTGTATGGAACCTGAAATAAAATGATTTTTACACTATTGATTGTTAATATCTGTAATATCAGTGTAATTTCTGCATTTCACAAATTCATCCCAGGGGCCAGACTGAACCCTTTGGCGGGCTGCATTTGGCCTGTCAGGTGCATGTTTGACACCTGTGATCTAAAGGTTGTGTTGCACCTTATGACAAATGAAGTTCCATCTAAGTACATCTCACATTATTCTTTTTTAACATTTAATAGGCCATTTTACTTTCCTCCAGAAAAATCTGTTCAGCTTTACATCCTTGCTGACCCCATTTTAGTTTGTAAACCTGTAACCAGTGATGTGTTCCACAGACGGTAGAAGTTGGAGTTGGAAATGATGTCACATTAGTTGGCTTCACTCCATTCAAAACAGTCCAAAACCCAACAGCAATCGCAGCAGCAGTCAAATGAGCCACTGTTAGCAAGAGTATTTCATAGCAACAAACGCTGCCCTATTTTAAAGATACAAAAACCATAGAGATGTTTGAAATGTTTACACACAAAGTGGGACTTCACTGTGTGTTCAGTTTAATCTAATGAAACACTAAGAAGACAAATGTGTTCAGAAACAGTACATTACTAAAGCTTTCACTGGTGCTGACGCACAGAGAAGCCGTCACAAATATTGAGGTCAGCTCACAAGTGAAGCGGCCAAACTTTGCCATTTTGGGCTCAATGCTATTTTCAGAAAAGCAGCAGAGGTGTGGCTCTGCTGCTACACACTTCCGTTACCACTGAATAACATCAGTTTAACATGAAAGATGCAGGGATGTGAAACAGCAAAGGGTATAAACAAAGATTAGAGGAAAAAAAAGATGCAGCTGTGGTGCTTTTGGAGGACCGTGGCACCTGTGTAATCAGAACAATACCATAATGTTTCAGTTCTGGGCAGTTGAATGTCTTTGGTTCGGGTTGGAGATGCTGGTCTTACTTTGACGAGCACAAATTCAGAGGCCATTCCAGTTGAAACCTGAAAAATTCAATATCCTGTTTTAAATGGAATGAGTCCAAGTGTGTCAGAATAGACCAAGTATTTCTGAAACTTTACCAAAACATAAATCTGGACCAAGATGGTTTTCTGTTTACAAGACATTTCTAAAATGAAAATGTATTAGTTCAGATGTAGCATGAAGAGTCTTAAAATTGACACGCTGATAAACGTAGATGAGGTCGTCAATAAAACTAACACGAAACTGATGACGTTAGTGTCTGGAATGGATGCAACTCACAATTAGAAAATCTGGATGGAAAGGCTCGAATAGATGATAAACTTCCTTCAGTAAAACTGACAACTTCCATCTGATCAGCTGAAACTAGACAGCTCTACTCTACACTACACTGTATTATTACATATATACAGTGGTGATCATGTAGAAACAGCAGCAGCAGCTCAATATACATAGAAACAGCATTTTAAATTAGAACTATACACTCAAACACATGCAGTGACCCAACACGTCGACTCACATCTGAACGACCAAACATTCTATTCTGGGATCTGTGCTCAGTTCACTTCCAAACTACAACCTATTTCATTCAGTCTGTAAATCCAACTCCACTGAGGTTTAAAATCAAAAACACAGCGACGGATGTGAACAGAGAAGAGCCACAGCAGAGCAAATCCAACAGTTACATTACCTCTATCCACCGTCTCCGTAGAAGAAGAAAAAAAAAAAACACTTCACAAAACTAGCTCTATCCGTTGAGCAAGGGAGAGGCAGGAAGAAAGAAAGAGAAGAAAGGATGACAAGGGTAAAAGAGAGGCAGAGAGAGAGGGAGTGTGGTTTCCTCTTGTGGTAAGAAAAGACAGATGGTCCAAGAGGTAGAGAAAGCAGAGGACGAGCTACACAGCCGACATTTTAACTGCTGCTGACGCAAGAGGGGAGGGCGAGCCGACGGAGAGGGAGGGAGGGAGGGAGGGAGGGAGGGACGGAGGCAGGGCTCGCACACTTTCTCGCTCTCACTCACTCTCACTCTCTCTGTGTGACGTAAGCTCGCTCATTCCCGCTCCCCCATGCTTTACATGCTCTGACTCACTCTCTTTCACTTTCAGGCCCTGCTCAGCCCCTCCTCCTCCTCCCCTACTGATAAAAATTCACACCAACACATGTCAAACTAAAACACAGATCTAAAAACGTGACTGAATTATCTACAACCATGTCCGCCATTTGTCAAAAAAGCCCAAACCAACACAAACTTCACATGAGAACCAGTGCTTGTTGTGGATTGTACCTTTAACTGGTTCACTGTTCTGAGGTCAGTCTATGTGAGGAGGATCGAAACAACTCAGATTAACAAATGCAAAATAACTAGGGCTGCAACGATTGGTCGACAAATAATAAAACAGCAAAATTAGTCAGTGACTAATTTAGTAGTCTGTAGGTCATTAATGACATCATGCACTTTTGTTTAAGGAATAATGTTTATATTATTGTTGATTAAAACTCCAGTATTTAGTTGTTTGTTTAGTCAGCTTTGTTCAACACTGGAACGGTTATGCACAAAATACACTTCTGTTTAAAGGAAAAACAGTGGGTTCTATCACATTAATGCAGACTGCCACATGGTACATTAGACCGATTCAGGCCCTGTCCATACGAAGATGGTTTTGGTCATATCTGCAATAGTTTTGTATCGGATTGGCCTTTCATCCACATGAAACCGCCGTTTTCGGTCACTGAAACTACAGCTTTCTGAAACTGGGTCCCACAGTGGATACATTTGGAAACGCCGGTTTCACGTCTTTGTCTGTATGACCAAACTGCAACTTTTCTAAAACGATGATGTCATAGCTCCACCTCTCTAACCTTTCACCGTGGAAGCAAGACGCCACTTCACAACAACAACAACAACAACTACAACAACAACGGTGGATTACAGAATAGTGCCGGTGCTACAACAGCTGTTGATTTTATTGATAATACTGAATCCAAATCTTTGTCTACTCTTTCAAAGATTAAAGGACTGATGTCACAGCAGGACCTTGAAAAACTCGTCCACGCATTTATTTTTAGTAGAGTTGACTACTGTAACAGTATCTTCTCTGGTCTGCCTAAAAAGTCCATCAGACAACTGCAGCTGATCCAGAATGCAGCTGCTCCAGTCCTCACTAAGACCAAGAGAGTGGACCACATCAGTCCAGTTCTGAGGTCTCTACACTGGACCACATCAGTCCAGTTCTGAGGTCTCATTACTGGCTCCCTGTCTCTCAGAGAATAGACTTTAAAATTCTCTTGCTAGCACATAAAGCACTGAATGGTTTAGGCCCAAAATCCATCAGAGACCTTCTCATCCAGTATGAACCACCCAGACCACTCAGGTCATCTGGTGCAGGTCTGCTGTGTTCCAAAAGTCAGAACTAAACGTGGAGAATCAGTGTTCAGTTTCTATGCTCCGTATATCTGGAACAAACTACCAGAAAATATCAGGTCTGCTGAGAGTCTGAGTTCTTTTAAGTCCAGGTTAAAGACTCACCTGTTCACTGCTGCCTTTGACTACAAGGCTTTTGACTTTTTAAATTTCATATTCTCCTTCCAAACTCTGCACTGCAACTCTTACTTTAATATGTGTGTTTATATTTTTGGGTTTTATGTGTTGTTTTCTTAATTGCTGTTTTTAATCACCTTTTACATCTTTCTTTAATAATGTTTTAAATGTGTTTCTTTTTCCCTTGTTGTATTTCAATGTCCTGTGTGAAGCACCTTGAATTGCCTCGTTGCTAGAACGTGCTATAACATGTGGCCCGTGGGCCAAAGCCAAAGGGTCTAGTCTGGCCCTTGGGATGAATTTGTGAAATGCAAAAATTACACTAAGATATTAATAATCCTTTTAGTTCAGGTTCCACATTCAGACCAATTCCATCTCAGGTAGGTCATAATAACGTACAAATACTCACAACTACAAATGTTTCTCTTTGTAAATGTAAATATTTTCATGTATTTACACTAAAACAAAGTATAATTTTGCAAAAAATGTGAATAACCTGAACAAATATGAACAACCTGAAATGTCTTTAGAGAAGTAAGTACAATTTTACCAATATTCTGCCAGTTACTAAATGTTTTGTGTATTTGTAAATCCACAGTGATATGTAAGTTATAATGCACGTGTGTAATTGATAAACTGATGCATAATATTGTTAAAATTACACGTATTTTTTCAGTTTGGTCATGTTATTTACATCTTTTGAAAGGATAGTTTGTAGATGTAAACCTTTTCATAATGTAAATTTACTTTTTTCGTTCTAAAACAGAGAAAAGTTTGGAATTGACATTATTTATTTATACATTATTCTGTTACTATTTTACTGGTTTGGCCCACTTCAGATCAAATTTATCTGAATGTGACCCCTGAACTAAAATGAGTTTGACACCCCTGTTTTTTTTGTTTCCCATTCAACAAAATAGTGTCTTCCAAAGACTAGACCAGGGGTCACCAACACGGTGCCCGCGGGCACCAGGTCGCCAGCAGGGACCACGCGAGTCGCCCGCAGGCCTGTTCTAAAAATAGAACTAGTTCAGGGTTCTCCAACACGTTGCTCGCGATCTACCGGTGGCTCTCCAAGGGTCACTAATATAAGAACACAAAGTTGATTCATCATTTGGTAGAACAGGTCTAAATTTCCACCCAATCAAAATTACAAGAGTCCTGTCCCCCTCCCGAGATGAAATGGTCAACTAGCTGTCAATCAAACTTTAGCGCTGGCTTGCTGCCTGTCATTGGAGAGGGGCGGGGCCCAGGATGAGCCAGTTGCCAGGCAGGTAGTGGGTTTAGCCCCGCAACGATGTCGGCTGAATATAGTCAGGGAATTATTTTCACCAACAATGAGACACGGACTTCTGTTTGACAAATGTGAAAGACAAGTGTGTGTGTCTGATCTGTGGCACGAGCCTGAAAGTCAGTAAAAGATGCAACGTGGAGCGGAATTTCACCAAAGTTCACAGCAACTTTTCTGGAGATTCCCCAGTGGGAATCAGCCTCCGTGAAGAGAAGGTAGAAGAGCTGAAAACTAAAGTCCAAAAACAACAGTTCATGTTCACTAAACTGACCAAGGCCAGCGCTTCAACAGAGGCATCATTAAAGTGGGTCACATTCTGGACAAGCGTAAACATATGTGCACTATCTGTGCAGACAGACAGCTGGAGTCAGACCTGAACAGGTGCCTCTGCGTTTTACTCCAGTGTGATGACTCTGTAGAAGTGATGGGGATGGTGGATTTATGTGCACAAGGTTCTGTTTTTAACTGATATGTTTTGACAGTATATGTGAATTTAGAAAAGGTCAAATCCTTCAGAAATACAGCAGCACATCCGGGTGAAGTTTTATTGTGTGAGTGACAACATTCCTTTTCACAATTTCGAAGTATTAAAAATGCACATACAGGTGTGTATTATTTGTTTTTAATAATTCTATAAAAATAGGCAGGATTATTCCATTTCATGATTTTTGACATAGTATTAAAATATATAGGAATACAACATGCAAATGCTTGTATTTGTTTTGTTTCTACTTTTGATTTTCTTAAAGTAAAATAATAGTTTCATAATAACACTTTTTAACTACTGCAAATGTTAAAACAAAGATATATAAATAAATAAAATAAATAAAGAACACAATGTTACAAACGTATTATACAAAATATGCGTATGTACGAAAATTAGCTATGTAAATAAATGTTGCTAAATTAGAGTAGCCCTCCAGCAACTTCATTAGGTAAAAGTAGCTCACAGAAGAGAAAAGGTTGGTGACCCCTGGACTAGACACAAAACAAAACATACACGATAGCTCTTACATAACAAATAAAACACAAAAACATAGCTTGATACAGTAGGTGGTAGGTCAGACGTACAATGTACGGGAGTCATATTTATAAATATAATTGAAGTTCACAACAGTCGTTTTAAAAGGGTAGATGAACAGTCCGGTCCAATATAGTCCAAAAATGGGCGCCATACTCTGTAGAATTGATCTGCACTGTTATGCATGATATTGGTCAAATATTCTAGGGGGAACAGTTCCAACATGATTTTACGCCAACCACAAATGGAAGGAATCTTGTCACTGACCCACTGCAAGAGAATATTTTTTACACCCCCGGTTTAAGAAATGCCTGTATGGAGCTATTTGTTGGGACTTCATAAATATTCCCATTAAGACAGATCACAGACACACACCTATATTCTTTGATGAAAATCCAAAGACATTTATGCAGCACTGGTCACAAAATCGCACTCTGAGTTAGGGCTGCTCGATTATAGGAAAAAAAAATAATCACGATTATTTTAGCAATAATTGAAATCACGATTATTAAAAACGATTATTTTTTAACCTTAAAGTTGTTTATTTTTTTCTTGCAAAGCAATGTAAAATATACTCTTTAAACATAAATAAAGCTTTTAACCACTAAAACAAAGTATGTTCACTTTTGTACGAAACAAAAAAATCTTTGAAATCAAATAAGTGTACTGTAAATTCAAGTATGTTTCCTTTTGTAAATAAATAGTGCACTGGAATTAAACTGCTATAGACTTGCCATAGAACTGTAGCAATTACAAAAAAAAAAAACTCACGTAAAGTGCAAATTATAAATTCAAGTATGTTCAATGTAGTATGAAACATAGTAAATTCAGTGGCACTGCATGAAAAGTGGGGTTTTCGTCAGTTAACGTCCCTGTAAATTGCTGTGGAACTTGAAATTAACGCCTACTGGTGGGAATTTGAAGTGACCACAGAAAATTCTCTCTAACTGCCGGGAATTGCCGTGAATTCCCACCCTCTGGTTAGAGAGCCTTGGCAATAACCCCTCCCCAGCCCCTTGGACTATGTGAGGTTTTCGTATGTAAATGGTCCTGCTGTGAGGTATACAAATGCAAATGGAGTCGTACATGACACAGCAGTTTACAGTGGAGGTGAGACAACAACTGACTGACTTGAACCAGGCAGACACTGCTGGATGAGCCACCAGACTGTGGACAAGAACCAGAAAAAGGCTGGAGCACAATCCAAAAATTGTGGTAAGTATATATTCAATTAATTATTACATGTGAATTAATGTCAATTAATTACATGTCAATTAATTATTACATATGTTTGACTTGTGGAACTGATTAAAGTAATGAATGTGTCACATTGACCTGCTTGAACCTGGAGGTGTTTGTTCCTCAAAGTGACTTAGTCTTGTATTATTTTAGGAAGGTGTGCGCCGTCTGCAAAACAGTGAAGGAAACAACAGATGGTATGAACCAGCGCAACGGTAAGATTTTAAAGAGTTTGGATCCATTCTGCTCTATAGAAGTAAATGTATGCCTTTAATGTCTGCTTTTTCTGAACTATTTCTATTTGGTTTCAGACTGAGCTCACCCACAGTGAAGCGGTGACTGCTCATTTAATGGCAGCTCCAGCTGCAAGTCCAGGCTTGAATGGAGTAGAAAGTGGAGTCCTGTTGATTAAGTAACTTTAATAGTTTGTTGTGTTTTGTTTCTCTATTGTTCTAATCCTATGCATCTATTTTTTTTACTCTTCCTAACTTGTATATTTTAATTCCAGTGGCCTGTAAGACATAAAGAAACAGTCCAATGGAACTACACATACAGCCAACCAGATCTAACAGTCCAGGCAGAAGCCATGAACATTTCAGCCCACAGCAGAGAAGAAAGACGGTAAGATTTATAAGAATCTGTGTTTAATCTGAATCTGACACAAACACCACATTCTACTACTGTTAGCCTCACAGTGCAGCACTGATGGTACTTCTGTCTTTACAGCAGCTGGAAGCAAAAGAGGCTGAACTGGCCAACAAGGAGGAGATTTATGGAGGGGGATCACAATGGATATGACGTCTGATGAAGAAGATGGCACTGCTGATGGGACATCTGGGTGGACTGTAAGGCGTCCATCCTTCCAGAGTCCGGAGCTCTCTAACCTTTGAGCTGCACTCTAACACACACTACAGCAGAACCAGCATATGTTCTACCACCACAGACACTAGAGCAGAACCAACACATGTTCTACCACCACAGACACTACAGCAGAACCAACATATGTTCTACCACCACAGACACTACAGCAGAACCAACACATGTTCTACCACCACAGAAGACTGGACTGGACCATCCTCAGAGAAGATGGCACCAACACTTGTCTGATGTAATGTTTTTAGGTCAAAGATCAAACTTATTTCATACGTTGTATAAATTACTTTCATAAGTTACAATAAGTTGATAATAGATAAATCAGTTAAAATCTGTTAAAATGCAGTTGTCTTAAGAACTGATAAGAGTGAGATGTCTTCTCCTTAAGGATCTTTGTGTTCGCTGTGCGCTAAGGTTGTACACAGAGTGAGCGCTCTTTTGCTAGAGATGATCTTTGACGTATATTTGCCGTTCATTCTTTTCTCTGCAGTTAAAGTTCAGAAAAACTCATGTTCGCTAAGTGTGCTCTACTACTGTGTGCCTTGGAACATTTTCTTCTTTGTAAGTGTATATATCCGAAAACAACATTAGGTTCTAGATGCTGGTTGATTGAAACTGTTCTGTGAACGTGTAATGAAGCTAATGTTTATGACATTCAAGCTAGTGATGTGAGTGCATTACGTGTGTAGAGTAATTAATAATAACTGTAATAATAACTGTCTGTTAGTAATTTAAGTTGGATGTATTTTATATGTTGCAGTTACAAAAACGTTAATGAAAACGTCAAGTAAAGGAGAAGCTCCAGCTCAGAACAGAAAGCCTTGTTTGGACTCTACTGTGTTGTTGTTTGTGGCTGTAGCTGCACAGTCACATGTTGTGAGGACAGCACATCTGACTGAACTGACTGTGGACATTCTAAGTTTGTTTTAATTTGAAAGTGTTGGCACTGTTTTCTTAAATATGTAAGTGTGCTTTTTGCATTCTACATTTTATTAAAGCTTGTCTTTATTTTTTAACATGATCTTGGCAGTCGTGTTCTTTCTTAATTGATATTGGTGGTAATGTTTTCAGTATGTGAATTATTACCCTGCAACAATAAATACATATGTAAATAAATATCTGAATAATAAACATAATAATAACAATAATAATAATATTTTTACTGGGTGGGGCATATTATAATGCTGCACAGATGACCAATCACATGTGAGCTGTCCTTTGTGGTAACATCCAATGGGATGCGATAAAAAGAAAAAAAACATCCAGTGTGTGTCTCTGTGGTCGGACATGGCAGGCACCAGTGACATTCAAATGTAAATGAGGGTCGTTCACACCTCTGCGAGCTGTTAACCCCCGCACCCGCTCGCCCCCACACCCGCCCCGCTCCTCCTCCCCCGTTGGCTCCGTTTGCGGCAGTTTCCGGCACAGCTGAACTTTTCTGTAAACTCACGATAATTACCGGGAATCTTTGAAGTTGGCGGGCGTTTACGGGGTCGATAATCTAGTTTTTCATGCAGTGTGGTGTGCCATGAGGTTTCAGTTCAGGCCTTCTGTATACATCAGCCATCTAGAATACGCACGTTAGGGTTATACGGGTTAGGGTTAGGTTAATACGGGAGTTGCAACGTAAAGAGATTTGGACTGAAAATTGCATTGCGGACGAAGTTGTTTTTATGCGTTTTAGTTTTTCATAAGATTATGATAAAGGTGGCGGTGGTTAAACTTTAGATGGTTACAAAGGTTTGTTGTGTTAGCGGTTGGTGCGGACACAACTACAAAACACTTTTTGCACGTGATGTGTTTTTGCTCTTCGTCTTCTTCATCAAACCCAAAGTGATTCCATACAATTGAATTTGACTTGCCTTTTTTGTTTACCAAGCACTTCTGCTGTGATTCTCCTGCTATTTTTCCAGACCACTAGGTACAACTGTCCTCTTGGGGTGGACCTGCCGGCTAGCAGGCAGCTGGAGCTTAGAGGGGGGCGGGGCAGAGCAGCTCATGGGAGCTTGCGTGCGCGTGAATTAAAACAACTCAAAATTAATAATCGTTTTTTCTCGATTACATAATTTTTGTAATCGTTGTGTGTAATAATCGAAATCGTAATTGAATTTCGATTAATTGCACAGCCCTACTCTGAGTTAATTATTTGACACAGGTAGAAGTCTGGGAATATATGAAATATGAAGATTTTAGAATTCTCCAAACACTTTTTATTTAGTGTGACGGGGTTTTACGAGCTGCCACATCAGATTCAGCAAATGCTCATAACGTAAAAAATTATGGATAACTAATTACAATTCAAACAACAAATCGACAACCAATCGAGACTCAAAAATCACAAAAATGTAATCCAAAAAATGCCGACTGTGTTAAGTTGTCCTGTTTCCCTTCTATGAGGCAGCTGGACAGTATTCGTACGTGGGGCTCTTACCCGATGCCTGTTTCATGCTTGGATTTGCAGCTCAGCAGGAAGAGAACAGGAGTCAGCAGCTCGGCAAACTATGCACTGCATGACTTAGTTTTTCTAAATCAAAAATCAACAGTGATTTGAACGGTGAGATTTGTGCAGATTCCAGGCCTGCAGTCAGAACAGAGACGTCTGAGCAGGGTCAAGGGAAAAGGCACAGAACACTGGTCTACAATGTTATAGAAATGATCTGCCTCAGACATTAAATGTGCTAAATGTTAAGTATTTTTATCAGATTAATTGTTAAACTAATGACCAAAGTGCTGGTTTGCTGCTGTTTTCCAGGTATATGATGGTGTGTTCTAACACATATATGTTGGTTTGTGTCCATTTATTCATAGATGTATAAATGTTCCACTGATAGAACCTGTACAGTCCATTTATCCAGTAGATGTATAAATGTTCCACTGACAGAACCTGTAAAGCAGTGGTTTCCAACCTTTTTTGTCTCCTGACCCCATTTTAACATCACACATTTCTGTCGACCCTAGACATTCAAAACGGAGAACTTTTTTTTTACTAAAATTAATTTGTTTTTGATCATGTAAAAGTTTGCTATAATATGCTGTAAATAAAGGTTAATGTTAGAGGACATGAGAACCTCTCTAGTCCATTTATTGTCATGTGCAGACAGTGTTTGAAGTAGATCTGGTCGATCTGACACAAATATTCCTTTGGACTTAAACCCATTCTATCATTAATTCTACTATTTCCCATTTTAAGCCCAGACTGTATCTGTGAAACTACAACCAACCAGCATTTAGGACTGGATTAGTCTGGACCAGAGACTTACACCTGGTTAAATTTCACTCCTTTTATTCTGGAAACCTTTGACTCGTAGACCAGTGGAACAGAATCAGTGGCTCATCTGCAAAAGAACCATGACATGCATATAAACAGTGGATTCCTTTTATTTTTGGTCTTTGTATAATCCACTGAAATCATTTCTAAAAACTTGAAGTTCAGCTCAGTCTGCCTTCAAAGTTAAAGTCTGCCTCCACAGAATGGTTTCACTTCCACGGTGCAGAGTATTTTCTGGTAAAGGGAGGGAGACACTTTACCAGCATCATCTGTCACATCCTCATTCAAATGAACCCCATCTGGATCTTTCCAAACAGCTTCTCCTGCTAATGCAGACACATCAGCTGACACTGAGATCCAACCCAGTACCTTCTTCAGGTACTTTCCACTGAGCCGCCCACAAAAGCAGCTCCAGCACACATATCAAATTTAATTTAATTTAAATAACACCAAATCATAACAAAAGTTATCTCATGACACTTCACATATCAAGTTGGTCAAAACCAGACTCTAAGCCAGTGTTTTCAATCGTGGGGTCGCCTGGAATTCAAATGGGGTCGCCTGTAATTTCTAGTAATTGATAAAAATTAAGAAAAACTAATAAAATAATACATGAGTTGACAGAGACAATCACAATCCATAAAAGACATGACAAACTGTGAAGCTGAAACTGCAGCACTGTGGTTCTGTTTCTCTGTGGTTCTGTTTATCTGTCAAATGTTCATTGTAGTCGGTTTCAAATGCTGCAGCTCTTTCATAATTAATAGTTTGAGTTATTGTTTGCTCAGTATTAATTGTCAGCCTTGTAAATCCAAGCTGGACTGACTGTACATATCCTGACCAAGGAAAATCCAATTCTCCCTTTGTGTAGTAATCTACACCTGGCTTTTCGTCCTCCGTCCACAATAATATCCATTATATCGACTAAATGTCATCTAAAATCAATGTTTATTTGCAACATAGTGTAGAAAACTGTTACATGATCAAAAACAAATTAATTTTACCAAAAAAAATTGTGTCCGTTTTGACTGTGGGGTTGCCAGAAATTTGTGATGTTAAAATGGGGTCACAAGCCAAAAAAGGTTGGGAACCACTGCTCTAAGCCAATTTACAGAAACCCAACAGAATCCATGTTACTGATAATATTAACGATAGCTCTTATCCATTTCCTGTCATCAGGATAACATTCAATGACCCAACATGTACAGCTCTGAGACCTGGATCTGATCCACCTCAATGGGAAACAGTCATTTATAGTGATATAGTGGTTTTCACGTGTCCAAACATCTCCTGTGAAAAACTATGTTACACCAGATTTAGGAATGTTTTTTTGTTTTTTGTTTTTTTTTTACATCACTACTACTTTTACCAACACTGCTCATCATTCCAGTACTTTTATGGTATTCCTACCAGTTCTCTTTTCAGTCTAGGAGTACAGGCCAAATTATTGCCACAATTATTTGCTTCATTTTCTCATTTGTAGAAAAGGCCTACAGACAAAACCGGTAGTGATTAGTTCAAAATAATGTTGCTGGAGCTTTGTAAGAAAATAAATTACATATTAAGTGATGTGAAACAAATATCATAAATAATTGCTCAACTGCAAAATTAAACAGTCTTTCACTTCTCATTTTAAGCATAAAGCCAAATGCAGGACTGACAATATTTCCGACAGTGTGGTGGTTTATCTGCAGCCTCTGGATCAGATCAGAACAGATCAAAGCCCTGAAGATCCAGACTGAAAAATAAGATGAATGTTTTAGTAATAAACTGAGCTGATGAGACAGATTTTCTAGAAAACTTTTATGTTGCTGAAGTAGAGGGGATGTCTATTACTCCATGTTTCTTTGTCCAGTACTGTTCAGTATAATCAGAGCTCATTGATACACAGGTCTTTACTTCTGTAGCTCAGGGGTCCATTCAGTTCTGGGTTTGGAGACCCATCCCTACTTAAATATAACTGGCACATCCCGTCCTTCATGAAATGCTCCATCTGATTCATATTACTGCAAGACCTGGGTTCCATGTTTACAGAATCTAAACTAAATACTTTACATCTGCACCTACCCAAACCTACGGTTAGAGACAGATTAATCCAGTGTTTTTCAACCTTGGGGTCGGGACCCCAAGTCAAATGTCAATAGTTCATTGTGGTTGGTTTCAGATGCTGCAGCTCTTTCATAATAAATAGTTTGAGTTCTTGTTTGTTCAGTATTAATTGTCAGCCTTGTAAATCCGAGCTGGACTGACTGTACATATCCTGACCAAGGAAAATAAAATTCTCACTTTGTGCAATAATCTACACCCAGCTTTACTGCCTCCGTTCACAATAATACACATTGTATAGACTAAATGTCATCTAAAATTAACATGTTTTTGCAACATAGTATAGAAAACTATTACATGATCAAAAACAAATTAATTTTAGCAAAAAAAAAAAAAAGTCTCTGTTTTTAGTGTCTGTGGTCGCCAGAAATCTGTGATGTTAAAATGGGATCACGAGCCAAAAAAGGTTGGAACCACTGGATTAATCATATAAACTTTATAAAAATGATGCACCTTAGTGTAGAACATTTGTGTCCCACACCAACCATGAGCTGTGCATCACAGAACCCTTAAATCAGAACGTTTTATCACACAGATGTCTGAGTTAGAAAAAGACAACTGTCAAATGTCTTTTGTGTCAAGCAGCAAAACAGTTGTATCACGTCATGTTTGAATGTGCGTTGATGATCTGAAATGATAAACTGTTCAGGCCTAAATACTGACAGACAGGAGGAAAAAGTGGACTTGGCTGGCCTGATGCTGAACTGTGACACACTTCAAATATCACCTCTGAACTGATGACCTGACCCACACACACACCCCTGATTAATCTGCCCATCGCTCATCAGATTTACACTGTCTGCTACTGTAACAGCGCACGCGCACACACACACACACGCACGCACGCACGCACGCACGCGCGCACACACACACACACACACAGTAGTGCAATAATACGTCTCCTGCAGTCCATCTGCTGCACTGAGGCAGGATTAAAGTTACAGTCCGTCTCTCAAGACTCTTATCTGCTGTTTAGAACAGAGCTGAGCTCACACACTGTTACCATCACACATGTCCATGTGGACCAGGGACAGTCTCATTATAATATCTATTACATCTATATATGTGGACCAGGGACAGTCTCATTATAATATCTATTATATCTATATATGAATATATTATATCTAGATATGAAAGTTTCATATCACCGTTATTGTGACCAAAATGATCACAGGTATCATTATCGTGGTATTGCTGAAATTGTGCTCAAAATGTTCAAAAAGTACTTATACAGACACTGAAATAATTTAACCAAGTTGTATTCTGGAAAAAAAAAAAAAAAAAAAAGCACAATGTACTTTCTGTTGGCAGAAACATTCAAATATTAACATGTAAACATCAAATGTACAAATGTCCATTAAAGATGGAACCTTATGACCATTGCAAGGTTCTAATAGTTTTGGATTTTTCATTATAGTTTAGATTCATTTTGTTTTGACTTTTTTTTTCCCTCTAATTCAGTTAGTTTTAATTTGTTTTTAGAGCAGGTTTACTAGTCTTTATTAGTTTTTGTTATTTTCTAAATGCCTAGTTTAGGGTTTTTTTTAATATCTTTTCTCTTCTTCTCCGTCGTATTCATATAAATCCCAGACAGGACTCTGCTGCTTTCTCCCAACTTTAGTCTGCATGTTTCCAGGTAGAGTGGGGACCAGAAGACGACTGGAAACCACAAGTGACCATTAAATATCATATGGTGCCAGCAGCTAAAATTGCTTGAGGGAAATACATTGATTTCATATCAATCTGACACTGACAAAGACAAAAACGAAGGGAATTTCATCCATAATTTTTATCTGTTTTAGTTAGTTTTGTAAACACACAATACAGTTTCAGTTAGTTATCATTTTCTTCTTTAAATTGTAGTTTTTATTTATTTCAGTTAACGAAAATGTTTTTACAATTCTAGTTTTCGTCATTTTGTTACTTTTCGTTAACGATAATAACCGTATGGCCATTGTTTGACCATTTTCCATATCAAGTTTGAGTTGTTTGAGTTTCTTTTTCATAGATAGATAGTCTCTCTCGTGCTTTCTCTTTCAAAGTGTGCTAATCAAACATGGTTATCATGATAATTAGAATTTAAGGGGTAATACTAACCGTCGGGAATTTTACCGCGGTTTATCATTATACCGATAATCGTTACATCCCTAATTACAACACATTCACCAACACATTGCACAATTGATCTCCAAATACCAAACAAACACCTTACGGAGTTTATTTACCAATGTACCTCTGGAAAATAATTTCCTCCCATTTCTATTTTGAAACACACCAGCTTAGACAGATCCTTGTGCAACTTCCACACTGTAAAAAAAATCTTTAATTTAACAGAATTTTCACTGTTTATTTTACAGATTTTTCCTGTATTTTTAAGATACAGGAAAATATCAATGAAATGACTAAAATAGACTGTGATTTTACATGTCAAATGTAAATAACATGAAAAAACTAACTGTGAATAACCATAAAATTTCAGTTTTTTAAAAGAAATTTTTTCTTTTTCACAGAAAAATAGTTAAAATACATTTCCAAATGTATCTTATTTTCACAAATATTTCTTTTCTATTTATGAGATCAAACTGTTAATTTAAAGTTTAATACTGTAAAAAAAATATTAAAACCAGATAAAATTACTGACAGTTAACAATAAAAGTAGTATTTGTTCTGTAAGTTTAACAAGACTTGTTTGTTAATTGACAAATATCTTGTGTAATTACAGGAGGTTTCACAACAAAAATGTTGAGTAAATGTATTTTTGTGAATGTATAACATGTACAAGCACTGATATGTGTAATCTGATTGTTTTAATACAAGTAAATATTCTTAATTAAACATTAAAAAGTCAAAATATATGCCAAATCTTATGTAAAGTTAGGGCAAAAAACTATTTTAATTATGCAAAATTACCGTATTTCTGTGAGATGGTTATTTTCTGTTATTTAACACTATTTTTTCGGCACCCCTGCTGACAGAATAATACTGGTTTTTTTTAGCTTTTTTTTTTTTTTTGCAATGCAGTATGTCTTTCATCTCCTGGTAAATTCAGCACTGGGTCTTAATATCCTTAACCAAATGAGGAAATGAGGGTTCATGGCCCTGATGTGGATTATGCCATATGTTCAGATGTCCACGGTACATGAGACAGGACGCAGCCACACCTTTACGTTCGTCATTTCAAGCCTCTTAAGCAGATCTGAAGGGAACTCAAAGGCAGGCTGTAGAGCTGCTCTGCTGTTTGTCAGTGAGCCAAAGGACGCTGAATCCTTGTTGTGCAGTCTTTGTGGAGCTGCCATGAAGGTAAGCTATAATTACACACACACACACACACACACACACACACATCCGCAGGAGATTACACTAACCCAGCTCCATCTGGTGAGGGAGAGACAAACAGGGACACGCCGGGACACACAGGAGGCACAGGCACTTTTATTGACCCACTTTTGGCCAAAATGACGTTGCACGTGGCTCGGTGTCATCCTCTGCCTCTTTCTCTGAGAAGCCCACACCTGTTTGTGCATGGCTTTACATTCGCTGATCGAATAAATGACCCGGCTGCATGTGATCAAACACACACATACACACACACTCCTTTGTTCTTCTCATCAGACACCGAGGCAGGACTACGACCAGATAGAAACATGCCTGTGGATAGATCTATTCTGTGAGTTTCAGAGGGTCTGTGTGTGTGTTGTATTTCATTTTACAAAGTGGGCCATTGTTGCTAGGCGACGTAACAGGACTTAAGCAGTCTGTAGCTGGGAAAAGAGTCAAACAAAGAAATTACACTCACTCTTTCATTTCTCTCTCTCTCTCTGTCTGTTTTTATACATGAACAGCGCCTTCACAGATCAAAGAATGCTTCCTCTCCCATTAAACTGCTGACAGGTTACAAAGGCCTCAAAGGTTAATTAACCATAATTCAGGAATACAGTGGGTAGAGGCAACACTTCCTTAAGAATGGATAGGCTTGGATGCACTGATACATGTGTGTAATTTAATGTTATTTTTTGCACTAAAACAAAGATGAAAATTTGAAGTTGTCATTATTTATAGGCATAATGTAATATTATTTTCTTCACATCAAACTGAGAAGAAAATCTGGAGTCATTCTTTTTTGTAGGTTATTCTGCTGTTATTATTTGACTGTAGATCATATTGGTCTGTAGGTGGAACCTGAACTAAAATGAGTTCCACAGCCTTGACTGTGGAATTTTTACACTTTGTAAATTCATCCCAGGGGTCAGATTGGAACCTTTGGCGGGACGCATTTGGGCCCCGGGACGCATGTTTGAGACCCCTGCACTAAAGGAAACAACAAGCTTCACATGTTCACAGCAGGTGGTCATATGTTATGTCATGTTTAAAATGGGAATACTGGACACTGCAATATTCTACTTTCTTAGTCAGTGGAAACACGCCATAAGATGACACATTATGGGTCGGTGCTGGGTCACATCACTAGAACAATAGTGGAGTGCAAAGGTTACGGCTGCACAAACAAACACAAACATGTGATTTCCACTGAATCTGCTCACTGACTGCTGCTGGTTTACTCACACTCCATCAGCCGGAATCTACGTCGGTATGTCACTTCTGGCTGCTCCCCATAAGTCCTGCCCCCGCCCATAATTCACGCAATAAAAAGGTCCAGTGTGGTGCATTTATGGGGATTTTTTTTTTCACTGAATTTGTGCCTCTCTTGCTTATAAATCAAATCAAATCAAAGTTTATTTATAGCACTTTACAACAACATAAAGAAGCCCAAAGTGCTTTACATCTAAAAGCATAATCAAATTATAAGATAAAAACAGGTTAATCAAGTACCATAAATAGGCATAAAGCAATAGGACACAACACACAGTGATAAAAGTGACCACAGATTCAAACCTAACAGTGTCTCAGTGCTAAGGGTTAAAAGCCAGTCTAAACAGGTGAGTCTTTAACCTGGACTTGAACAGGGGCAGGTCAGTGAGGACTTGCAAGTCAGGAGGCAACGAGTTCCACAGTTCTGGAGCAGCAACAGCAAATGAACGATCAGCCTGTTGTTTATATGGGACCTGGGGACATCCAAAACCATCTGAGAGGACAGTAGGAGGGCTCTGCTGGGGTGGTGAACTGTTAGAATCTCAGATAAATAGGGAGGAGCTAGACCATTTAAAGCCGGGGTGTCAAACTCATTTTAGTTCAGTTCCACATTCAGCTTAATTTGATCTGCAGTGGGCCGAACCAGTAAAATACTAACATAATAATATATAAATAATGTCAACTCCAAACTTTTCTGTTTTAGAGCGAAAAAAGTAAATTTACATTATGAAGATATTTACATCTACAAACTATCCTTTCAAACAATGTGAATAACATGAACAAACTGAAAAAAATGTGTAATTTTAACAATATTATGCCTCAGATTATCATTTACACATGTACATTATAATTTAAAGATCACAGTGGATCTACAAATACACAAAACATTTAATAACATTATTAAAATTGTACTTACTTCTCTTAAGACATTTCAGGTTGTTCATATTTGTTAAGGTTATTCACATTTTTTTGCTAAATTATACTTGGTTTTAGTGTAAATACATGAAAACACTTACATTTACAAAGAGAAACATTTAGAGTTGTGAGTATTTATACGTCATTATGACCTACCTGAGATTGAATTGGTCTGAATGTGGAACCTGAACTAAAAGGATTGTTAATTTCTTAGTGTAATTGCTGCATTTCACAAATTTATCCCAAGGGCCGGATTGGGCCCATCGGCGGGCTGGAATTGGCCCCCAGGCCGCATGTTTGACACCTGTGGTTTAAAGCTTTAAAAACAAACATTAAAATTTTAAAATCAATACGATGGCAGTCTGGGAGCCAGTGGACAGAAGAGATGATGGGGCTGATGTGGTTGAATCTGGAAGACTTGGTCAAGAAACGGGCAGCTGCATTTTGTACCAGTTGTAAGCAATGGAGTGAGGACTGAGTGAAATTATAAGGAATACCAAAGCAAGGTTACTATCGTAAACATGACCAGTACAGGTTGACTTTAAGGTAACATAGTATAACTTAAACAAATGAGCCTATAAACTGATAACATATTCGGCTGTATGGTCTAATTAGTTTAAGTCCTAGCGCTAAATGTTTGCATCCACCGTTTCATGTCTGTGGCGGTAAACAAGTAGAAATGAGGGAGGTGCGACAAACGATGCAAGATTATGAACCACAAGTCCCAAGCATAATCCAACTGGGAGCATTGTTTTGGGGAAAATATTTATAGCATGTCTTTAGAGATAGTTGCATCAAATCCTCTTGGCAGCAGCTCCAGATAAAACCTCCGGAGGAGATCACAACACACACACAAATATATCCGACGAGATATAACCTTCAAATGTGGACAGAAATAAGATGTGTGAAATTACAGCTCCTCTCCTCTCTTCCTGTCTCTTTCTCTTCCTTTACGAAATGAGGACAGAGTGGCACGCTGCCAGATAATGTGAGTGTGTAGCAGCGTTCAGGCACCGAGCCAGAACACAGTGAAAAACAGAAAAATAGGACCAATGGCCCTGTCGCTTACCAGCCAAATTAAAAGCTTTGGGAAATGTATCCAGATGCCATTTATTATCACCCAGTTATGTGTATTTATTATATTACAGAAATAGCCCATGTTTTGGTCATATTCCAATCAGATCTGTAAAAAATTCAAATTCCAGCTTGATATCATTGACATGTATTGATTTACTGTATCAATCCACTTCCTATCTCTTATAATGGGGAAATTTTTCAAAGTCGCACCAAATCCAGAATCAGATCCAGATCGAAATAATTTCAATACCTTGTGTTGACATCATCATAAAGAAGCTGTATACCAAGTTTGAAGTCAATCAGAACTGTAGTTTCAGAGAAGAAGACGATTGAATTTTTTTCCCCATAAGAGCCCATGTTAAATTTTCCGTAAGTTCCCGGATCCAGAAGAGGATCCTGATCAGCATGTGGCCATTATGTTTTGGTCATCTCCCCATCAGGGCTGGACTGTAGAAATTTACACTGGATATCATTTATATTTACTGAGTTATTGCATACATCCACTTCCTATCGCTTATAATGGGGAAATTTTTCAAAGTTGCACCAAATTCAGAATCAGATCCATCCATCCATTATCTTCTGCTTTATCCGGGGCTGGGTCGCGAGGGTAACAGTCTAAGCAGGGATGCCCAGACTTCCCTCTCCCCAGACACCTCCTCCAGCTCTTCTGGGGGGACCCCAAGGCATTCCCAGGCCAGCCGAGAGACATAGTCCCTCCAGCGTGTCCTGGGTCTTCCCCAAGGTCTCATCCCGGCAGAATCAGATCCAGATAGAAATAATTTCAATACCTTGTGTTGACATCATCATAAAGAAGCTGTATACCAAGTTTCAAGTCAATCAGAACTGTAGTTTCGGAGAAGAAGACGATTGAAATTTTTTCCCCATAAGAGCCCATGTTAAATTTTCCGTAAGTTCCTGGATCCAGAAGAAGATCCTGATCAGCATGTGGCCATTTTGTTTTGGTCATCTCCCCATCAGGGCTGGACTGTAGAAATTTACACTGGATATCATTTATATTTACTGAGTTATTGCATACATCCACTTCCTATCGCTTATAATGGGGAAATTTTTCAAAGTCGCACCAAATTCAGAATCAGATCCAGATCCAAATAATTTCACTAACTTTTGTTGACATTATCATAAAGAAGCTGTATACCAAGTTTGAAGACAATCGGAATTGTAGTTTCGGAGAAGAACACGATTGAAAATTTTGTAATGGACGACAAACGACAACAGACGACGACAATGACAGACGACGACGCCGGATGCCACATGACGACAATAGCTTACGGCCTGTCGGCTGGGAAGCTAAAAACAGAGAGAGTGTGTGTTGGAGACAGAAGAGATACAAGAGATATAAGAGACAGAAGAGACAGAAGAGATACAAGAGATACAAGAGACAGAAGCGATACAAGAGACAGAAGAGACAGAAGAGATACAAGAGATAGAAGAGACAGAAGAGACGGAAGAGACAGAAGAGATACAAGAGATAGAAGAGACAGAAGAGACGGAAGAGACAGAAGAGATACAAGAGATAGAAGAAACAGAAGAGACAGAAGAGATACAAGAGATAGAAGAGACGGAAGAGACAGAAGAGATACAAGAGACAGAAGAGACAGAAGAGATACAAGAGATACAAGAGACAGAAGCGATACAAGAGACAGAAGAGACAGAAGAGATACAAGAGATAGAAGAGACAGAAGAGATGGAAGAGACAGAAGAGATACAAGAGATAGAAGAAACAGAAGAGATACAAGAGACAGAAGAGCTAGAAGAGATACAAGAGATACAAGAGACAAAAAAGATACAAGAGACAGAAGAGATACAAGAGATACAAGAGACAAAAAAGATACAAGAGACAAAAGAGATACAAGAGACAGAAGAGACAGAAGAGATACAAGAGACAGAAGAGATACAAGAGACAGAAGACACAAGAGATAGAAAAGATAGAAGAGATACAACAGATAAAGGAGACAGAAGAGATAGAAGTCATACAAGAGATAGAAGAGATAGAAGAGACAGAAGAGTTGGAAGACACAAGAGATAGAAGAGATACAACAGATAAAGAAGATATACAAGAGATAGAAGAGACAGAAGAGACAGAAGACATAAGAGAAAGAAGAGATAGAAGAGACAGAAGAGGTAGAAGACATACAAGAGATAGAAGAGACAGAAGAGTTGGAAGACACAAAAGATAGAAGAGATAGAAGAGATACAACAGATAAAGGAGACAGAAGAGACAGAAGACATACAAGAGACAGAAGAGACAGAATAGATAGAAGACATAAGAGAAAGAAGAGATAGAAGAGACAGAAGAGTTGGAAGACATACAAGAGATAGAAGAGATAGAAGAGATACAACAGATAAAGGAGACAGAAGAGACAGAAGAGATAGAAGACACAAGAGAAAGAAGAGATAGAAGAGACAGAAGAGACAGAAGATAGAAGAGACAGAAGAGGTAGAAGAGACAGAAGAGATAGAAGAGACACAAGAGATAGGTGTTTGAATTCACTTTGTGTCTTTGATGAGGATGTGCCCAGAGTGTCTTTAATGAGTTCACACAGTGTGCTCAGCGTTCCTGGGAGACTCATACATGATGTAATCAGAGGATCATAGATGCAAGCGCACACATCTGCAGCACAGAGCGAAGGTTGGAACACACGACCAACGTAGACGAACAATAAACACATGTAGAGACTGGAAAAGCAGCTCACGGTCATGTGACTCTGACGACCTCTGTCCATTAGGACTGGGCAGTTGACTTTACACGAGTGGAGTGTTGGACCTGACTGTTTCTACCACGGCTGTTTTTTATTGGCTCCTTCTCATATATTATATACCTATTTGGGATCAGTAAAGTATATCCACGTATCTAGTTACCTGTCTATCTGTCTGTCCAACTGTCTTCTCCTTCTGTGTCCTTCTGTCTGTCCAACTGTCTTCTCCTTCTGTGTCCTTCTGTCTGTCCAACTGTCTACTCCCTCTGTGTCCTTCTGTGTTCTCTGGCTCCTCCCACCTTCCAAACACACGCACTGAGAGGTTAATGGGTTCTCTCCTGGTATTCTGGCTCCTCCCACCATCCAAACACACGCACTGATAGGTTAATGGGTTCATCTAAATCACCCATAGGTGTGAATGTGACAGTGGTTGTTTGTCTCTATATGTTCAGCCCTGAGATGAACTGGTCACATGTCCAGGGTGAACCCCGCCTTCGCCCATAAGGACCTGGGATAAGCTCCGCCCCCATGACCCTAGTGAGGATACAGCTGGTTGAGGAAATGAATTAACGAACAGAAAAATGATCATCTGAACACACTCTGCTTCAGTAAAGCTACCTGAGAAGACTACAATCTTTTGAGAAATATATACTGGACATGCACTTTGACTTTTTATTTTGGCTAAACTCCAACAGAATGACATGTTCTGGATTCAAACTTTTGCCTGTTTAGTTAACTTTCATCAAAGGCTGAGATTCAGGGTGAGTCAGATTTTACCTTCCCCAGTCACATAAAAGCATCAAAAATCACCAGAACAGCTTCCTGTGAAATTAGAAACATGAAAAGAGTCACAGGTTTTGTGCCCCAAAAACACCAAGAGAACCAGATCCACACACTTGTCTCATTTGTCTTCTGGACTGGAGTCTTTCTGCAGTATTCAGAAGGATTTAGAACTGCAACCAATTAATCGACTCAAAGTGATAAAAAAAAATCCTTCAACCACAATTCTTCAGAATAGGGATGGGAATCGATAAGAATTTAACAATTCCGATTCCATTATCGATTTTGCTTATCGATCTGATTCCTTATCGATTCTCAGTGGGTGAAGGAATAAAAGAGTACAAACGGGTGTGTTAGCATTAACTGTTATATTTCCATCTCTGCACAGAAAATATAACATATATAGTATGTATAAATAATACTAACAGATGATGCCGGGCCTGGCTTGGGGTGGGGGGGCGTACAATGAAAGTGAAACTAAAGACACTTTATTAATTCCTCTATTGCTGCATTTCCACTACGTGGAACCGGTTCGACTCTGCTCGTCTCCCATTGTTGTGCACCTCATTTCCTTTCCCCTACCTTCAGAAACTTGTATTTGAGGGGGTATGAAGTTTGTTGCCTGCACTGGAACAGGGCCCGGATGACGGCCTGGTGTTCACTCTGCCACTAGATTCACAAGCACCACTAAGGAATCAAATACGTGACATTCCTGCAAATTAATCACATGCTGTGGACAATTGTTTGAGCAAAATGGAGGGATTCCACCCTTTTGAAGAAATGGAAGCTTTGACAGTGTTCCAGTGGACCTGGTGTCATCTGTTTGGACTGGTTCTGCCTCAACGCCATGTTGGCTACGTTCTGACCAAAACAAAGCAGTGTACGTATGACGTCATTGCGCATGCGCAACGAAGGTGGAATCAATAAGCAGAATCATTAAGCAGGCAGGCAAACAAGTCCAAGGAATCAAGCTACTGGGATCAGGTTCTCAAAAAGAACCGGTTCTCGATTCCCAGCCCTACTCCTGAATCAAAGCTTTGTTTCCTTCATTTCTCTGCTGTTAAACAGTGGTTCCACTGTTGTTTTTCACATGGACGCTTATTGTGATGCACAAAGAAGCTTCAATTCAGGAAAACTGCAACAGAATATTTCCCTTCAATCAATTCCAGTCGATTAATCAAATCGTGAATTTTTGCATTCGCTTCAAGCACCTAATCGATTAATCGGTTGCAGTTCTAGAAAGATTTCACTGAAAAATACAAATGCTCTAAACACAGGAAATGGTTGCCACACAGTCTGAAGTCGTCATTTGTAAGATTATAATAAAAATTAACTTGTGATACTGTCTAAGTAACTTGCAATACTGTCTAAGCACTTAAACAATCTACACCAGGGGTCTCAAACATGTGGCCCGGGGGCCAAATGCGGCCCACCAAAGGTTCCAATCTGGCCAGTGGGATGTTTTTGCCAAGTGCAAAAATTCCACAGTCTTGAATTGAATTAAGCGAAAAAAAAGAAAAAAAAAACATCTTCAATTAAGTAAAAAAAAAAAAATCTTGAATAAAGCCAAAAAAATCTTAAATTTAGCAAAAAAATCTTGAATTTAAGCAAAAAAAAACCCTTCAATTAAGTAAAAAAAATCTTGAATTAAGCCAAAAAAATATTGAATTTCACAAAAAATCTTGAATTAACAACTTCAAATTTTTGTCTTTGTTTTAGTGCAAAAAATAACATTAAATTATGAAAATATTTACATTTACAAACTATCCTGTAACAATAAAATGTGAATAACCTGAACAAATACGAACAACTTGAAATGTCTAAAGAAATTTAAGCACAATTTGAACTCTTTTCTGCCTGTTCCTCAGTGTTTAGTGTCTTTGTAGATCTGATCCATGATGCACATGTAGAAATGATAAATTGAGGAAGAATATTGTTAAAATTGCACTTATTTTTCTTAAGAAATTTCAGTTTTTTCAGGTTATTCACATCTTTTTGGTTTGGATAGTTTATAAAAGGAAGTGTTTTCATAATTTAATGGGGATTTTTTGCACTAAAACAAAGACAACACTTTGCAGTTGTCATTATTTATCGGTTATTCTGTTATTATTTTACTGGTCCGGCCCACTGGAGATCAAATCGGGCTGAATGTGGAACCTGAAAGAACATGAGTTTGAGAGCCCCGATCTACACACTAGGTTCTAGAAAGCTTTAAAGTGCTGCTGATACTAATTCACAAACCACTGCGAAGCTTAAGACCAGAATACATCAGTGGTATGATAAGAGAACATAAACTGAGGTGGACTCTGACATCTGTGAACTCAGACGGGTATAAAGACGCTTCTAGCCATTCTCCTGCTAACAAGTGCTAATTAGGGATGGGCAATGAAACTCTGGGCCAAAGAATTAAAAACTGCAGTATCGATAAGAGCAGTAGTTTCAGTCAAATCTTAATGACACTCATCTTTACTGCTAGTAGAGCTTAGATTTACCCTGAATGTGGACATCTTTAAATCCACACCACTTCTTCTTTTTGAATCATTTCAGCGTTTCATTTATTTTATCACCTTTTATTATGGTTTAGATTCTTTGATTTTTCTGTAATTATACTTTTTAATATTTTGATATTGGGTGTTTTATTTGTTTTCCTCTGGATGTTCAATCTACTGTGTCTATGTTTAATTACCTTCATGCAGGAAATGTACAATATTTAAAAATACCGGATTTGTTATTGTCAAATATGTAGTCTCATTTCATGTAACTTTCTGTTTTTGCTGTAGAATGAAAACTTCAACCAAAATGCCTCCGAATGTCACAAGTGTGAGTGAAGTGCAGAACACATATACATACATATCCAGTTCCTACACCATGTCCCTACACATCAAGGTTCTAATAGTTTTGGATTTTTCATTATATTTTAGTTTTATTTAGTTTTGACTTTTTTTTTTCTCTAATTCAGTTAGTTTTATTTAGTTTTTAGAGCAGGTTTGCTAGTTTTGATTAGTTGTCATTCTTTGCTGAATGCTTAGTTTTAGTTTAGTTTTAGTATTAGTTTCAGTTTTTTCATACATTTTATCTTCCATTCTATTCAAAGAAATTAGTGAGGTTACCGTGGACACTTTATTTGGGGGTCAGGCTAGGGCGGCTCTGACTGAGCATAGACACAAACATATGTACAGTACCATGGATACATTCCCTATAGCAGGTTGGGGGGGGGAGTAATGTAGGTGGGGGTGCAATCCATACACAAGGTCACTCACGTGAGAACAAAACTGAAACTTTCCATACCTTCACTGTTGGCCTTCCGACCTTTATACCTCTGCTATACTGCTGATCTGAGACGAAATGTTCACATGTTCTATCCTATGTCAACATTGGCAAAGATGAAAACGAAGCAAATTTTATCCATAATTTTTATCCATTTTAGTTAGTTTTATAAACACACAATACAGTTTCAGTTAGTTATGCTTTTTTCTTTAAATTGTAGTTTTTATTTATTTCAGTTAATGAAAATGTTTTTTCAATTTTAGTTTTCGTCATTTCGTTCGTTTTCGTTAACGATAATAACCTTGCTACGCATTCATTATTTTTGGTTATTAATCCAAGTTAGGTTGCGCGTCAACTTAAGCACACTCCACACTGGTCTGTCTGGGTACATATATGTGGGTGCCATTATCTGCAGTAACAGCATTTCACATAATTATCCTCCATGATATTCTATTTGTGTGCTGATCATCGACTAAAATGTAGTAATACCCTACAGCCATGTGTTTCAGCAGAACATTATATCACATCCTGTGTGTGCAGCTGTCCTTTCAGAAAAGGTGCAACAGTGTGTGTGTAGGAAGAAGAGGATGTGCCATTACAGGCCACATGTCACACTGAGACTGAGGACGAGAACACAGAGGGAGGGAGAAAGAAAGAAAGAAAGAAAGAAGAGCAGGCACACATGATGCCCCTGAGGCTGACTCACCGTGTGTGTGTGTGTGTGTGTGTGTGTGTGTGTGTGTGTGTGTGTGTGTAGGGTGTTCAGTTCACATTTAGCTACGTCATGACGAGGCTGCAGCATTCTGTGCTACATCACACTGATTAGGGCAGTTAGAAAATATCAGTTGTGCAATATATCGCAATATTTCATTTCACAATACTCTATCGATATTTAAAAAGTACTGTATTGATATTTTTAGGTGTTTATTCAAATGCAGATATGGCGGAGTTTCATTTTTGTGTTTTGGTTTTCTTGATTGTTTTTATCTTATTTAATATAATTTAACACTGTTTTATTAAATGATGGTTACTTGATGCATCCTAAAAGCACTTTTTACCGTCTGAGAGGCAGATGGTAGTTCCTTTGTTGGGACTGAACTAAAATAATGTTCTGATGTTAGTTCTGAACTAATAGAATATGAACAATTGAACAGGATCTTAAACTGTAATGTTTGTAAAATATAATTTAAGTTTTAACTCAGGAACATTTTGTAATATAACATTAGATCCTGTTGGGATCAAATAAAATATGTTTAGTATTTGTGCAGATTTGTGGTGTAATTCAATTCTTCCAGGAAAAAAATCTTTAAAAAACAAAACAAAACACACAATTAAAAAATTGCCTATTATGATATATCGTGATATATCAAATTGTGATTCTAGTATTGTGATTTGTATTGTATCGCCAGATTCTTGCCAATACACAGCCCTAACACTGACTGGCTAATATTGATGCCACATCACAGTCTGAAGGTTCATGTGTGCAGCTTTAATCTGAACACATCATTTGGCTCTTACCGGTGGTCATCATCACACCATGAAATGTGTTATTGTGTCACCAAGGTGATGATGCAACACCCAGGCATGTAACCATCAGCAGTTCGACCGGTGCATCCGTAGTGCACATTAACCTGGTTCCAGATCAGACACTGGTGTCTACTTAGAATAGAATAGAATAGAATAGAATAGAATAGAATAGAATAGAATAGAATAGAATAGAATAGAACAGAATAGACTTTATTTGCCATTTGCACAGACACATAGCAGTATAGGTACATTTGAATTCTTGTGCGTTTCCCTGAGTCACAGAGTTAGAAAAAGATAAAGATTTGACAAAAAAGACAGATACAAAACATAAACACAGCTAAAACAGAGAAAAAAAACAGCTATTGCACAGACAAGCACAAATACACATTTGTAAAATAGAATATTATAAAAAAAAAAAAGTAATAATAATAAGAGTACTGAGAAGTAACAACAAGTTATTGCACATTTGAATTAAAAGTACTGGAACATAGAGCAGGTTATTGCACAATTATACTTTGGTGTTGGATATTGGTCTGAAATTGATTCAATTATTGCACTGGGTATGATAGTATAAAAACTATTTAATTTAACACTTATACAGGGTGTCCCAAAAAAATGGACATCATTTGAGATGTCCATGTCGGAGTGACTATATTGTGAGGAGAAATTATATATATATATATATATATATATATATATATATATATATGTATACATGTTTATGTAAAATTTTGGACATAAAATATTTTATTCTACAAATTTCAAACAAAAAACTCTGGAGGATGGTAACTGTACAATGTTCCAAAGTTATTACAAATATTGGTGTCAGTAGTGGAGTCCTTTATTCCGACACAAACAGCCTTCGTCTGCAAACTTTTTATGCTACGTCCAAATCTACTTTCCTGTTGGCCCTTGTTTATGAAATTTTCTAAGAAATTCACGTTGTACATTCACATTTGACTGAGTTTGTTCGTACTTCAGTACACAGAGCACCTTTTCTGTGACAGTAAATGGCATGTCTATTCCTGAAAGCGCAACAATAAAAAGGATTACACTTTTTTGAGCAAACAGGGCAAACAAATTTTAAATAAATTAGTAGGTGATGAAATGATGTCGAAGTTTTTGGGCCACCCTGTACATTGTCATCTTATGTTATGTTATGTTATCTTATCTTATCTTACCCTAAATGACTTAGAATAAAACTCACTTTACATTAACTACAAAGACTACAAACTTTGGAGGGCTGTACAGGATTGTTATTGTAAAAATTATTCAATACATGTATACATCTGTATTTATTTTGTAAATTTTTAGAAAGCAGTGTTTAAAATCAAACCTGATGATGCTTTTTATGAATAACAATGTGATTCAAGTCTCTTACACAGTGAGACACTTGCACAAAGTTGTCACCATCGTTTTGTCCACACAGCAGTCCAAAAAAACTCAAGGCGTCAGCAAATCACGGTTATGTAAACAAAAGGAAAAGAAAAGTCAAGATAATCCACATCTACAAAGCTCATTATATTAATATTTAACCAAGACACAATGTCCAAAATGAACCACTGTGATGCTACTTCAACAGTGAACTCAAGGTGCAAAAACGATGAGACACAAATAGCTGATGGTGTTTAAAGAGAGCCAATCACATGGAGGAAATGATGCGGAAATAATGATGAAATTCAATCCTCGTCAGTTTCAAACCTGTTTTTTTTTTTGTTTTTTTTTAAAGGAATGGGGACGGGACTTTACTGTGTTTTGACTAGGGCTGCGAGAAAATATTGATTCTGCAATATATTGCGTTATTTCTTTTCATAACACTGTATCGATATTAAAAAGTACTGTATCAATATTTTTAGATATTTATTCAAATGCAGATATTGTGGTGGTTCATTTTTGTTTTTGTTCTTCTTTTTTGTTTATATTTTATCTATTATTATTTAACACTCTTTTATTAAATAATGTTAGTTCCTTTGTTGGGATCGCACAAAAATAATGTTCTGACGTTAGTTCTGAACTAACAGAATATGAACATTTGAACAGGATCTTAAACTGTAATGTCTGTAAAACAGAATTTCAGTTTGAACTCGGGAACATTTGTGATATAACATTAGATCCTGTTGGGATCAACTAAAATGTGTTTAGCATTTGTGCATATATCTGGTGTAATTCAATTCTTCAAGGAAAGAATCATTAAAAAAAAAAAGAAAACAAAAAATTGCCCTTTTAACAGTATCATGATATATGGTGATATATCGTGTCATGTTCCTAGTATTGTGATTTGTATCATATCGCCAGATTCTTGCCAATACACAGCCCTAGTTTTGACCCATATTCAGAAGTGAAAGTGAAACTAACGTTGGGATAGGGCTGGACAAATAGATAACCATTTTTTGGGTCATATCATCCAGCCCTATGTAACGACACAGGGTCGGACATGGCAGGACTGAATGAGGTGTTCACACTCCACATACCTGTCTGTATATGAAACTGGGTCAAAGACAAATGGACAATGAAGACAGTAACAAAAAAAAAAGCAAACTGCAAATTCTGCCTCAGTGAACACCTCATCAGTCCTCTGGCAGACACAAAGTCTACACAACACACACACACACACACACACACACACAGAACAGTGGATGGGAAGGTGTTGGCCCTTCCTCTGTAACACAAACCAGAGGAAATCAGAGCAGTGACAGTAGAGCTGCTGTTTGTGGAGCTGTTCCACTACATGTGTGTGTTCCTACATTTCATCTGTCATCTTCACATGTGCTTTGCCGGATGTCTCAGCTCTGAGTGGGTGGACCGTCCTGTCACATGTGTGCACGGTGAACGTATGCCTATGCACTAGGGTTGGGAATCTTAGTTGTAAGGCCGATATGATACGCATCTCGATACAGCATCTCCGATCCGATATATTAAACATACGTGTGTGGCATCTCGCGATGCGATACAATTCACACCCAAATCACGATACAGAGCAATTAAGCACATTCTGATTGAACACATTCATTCTGGTAAAAAAAAAAAAAAATGCAGTGCAATTCAATGAGCTTGATTATTTATTTATCAAATAAGACCATGACTTTTTACAAAGTGTCTTTAGTTCAGTTTCAGAACATGTGCCTCACATTCAGTCAGGTGAAAAAGTTAGGACTTTGTTTCCAAAGTCATTTCCCTGCATGTTTCTAACTCAACTTCTTGCTCCCTCACCGAATCCATTTGTAATGTAATGTATTTATAAAGTAGGTAAAACAGAAAAAGGTTCTGTCACTTTAAGAGACACCTGCACAAGGTATTCTGGGATGCACTGTTGGATATGTATCACACTGTTTAAGGAAATATCTCCGGTATGTATGGCAGTATTCAGTACAGCTGATATAGTAAGAAGTACCTGTTCATAAATCACATGTGGTCACCTCCTTCTATGTCTGTCAGATTCAAATACAGCCAGTACAGTATTCATCCGCGGTGCACATGCTCAGTCCATCCACGGAGCTCAGACTGTTAGTGTGCAGTGTACACATCTGCGGCACACGTTAACGTGGGTCTGAAGGAAAGAACTTTACCCAAATAAATAGTAACACTTTTAAATCCAAGTAAAAATATATTCTATTGAACGGACTGAATTGTATCGATACAAACATTCAATAACCGATGCATCACGATATCATTCCAAACTTTTCATTGACTCGCAGCTTCTCTACTGATGCACTTGGATCATGCACACGCATGTCGGCGTATCGGATAATCTTCCCATCCCTAGTGTGCAGTGTAGTGACAGTATCCACTGTCTGTCCTGAAAGACACTGGAAGTTCCTAAATGACATAGATATAGATAGTGAGAATAAAAACGTCTTAAATATGTTTAGAACTACAAATGAACTACACTCTGTCTATTTGTGTTTTGTTTATTTTAATGTCCCAATTCCAACTGTCCTCCTTTATCTGGACTTGGGGACCGGCTAAAGGGACCCAAAAGAGACACTCTGGACCAGGTACTGAGGTTAGTTCTGTATTGGTTTGTTTAGTTTTTCTCTGTATTGTCTTCAGTTTGGTTTGGTTTTTAACCTTATGCTACACTTAAGGCGGCCTTACACTGTGCGAGTTTAGAGACGATTTCTCACTCGTGTGACTCTTTCTGGGATCGGGCCCGATGTGCCTCTAATCGTGTGTCGTGCTTCGTGCAGTGTACATGGGGTAAAGAGAAGCGATTAGCTCCTCACAACCACCTCACGACCAGCAATCGTGTGTTCGCAAGGAAAACGGAGCTGTTTGAAATCCTACTCGCTCCTCGTGAGTGTATCGTACTGTCAAAGCAGTGCCACGAGCTGATGTGCCTCAAATTCTCACACTGTGCATGCGCGAACACAGAGGCGTACAGTAGCGTACAAGCTAACAGTAGCTGGCTGTTGTCCTTGTGCAGTTTGGCTCTTGCAGCTTACCTCTAGTTCTCTTTGCTGTAGGATGACAGCCCATACTGTCCACGTCTGGACAACCAATCCCTGCACCAAACACATTGTTGTCTTTTCTTCTTTTTTGATTCCTCACAGATAATGGCACATATTACCAAAGCAGCTCGTTGGTTTTTGTTTAGCACTACCATTTCGTGACTCACACCAATACACAATCGTCTATGCACTTTTACGGATTCCTTGGTATTTTAACATTGTATTTCCGGATACAACACTCGAATGTGTGGTGCGTCCTGTGGTGTATGGTCCTACAGTGTGAGCAGTCAGGTCGCATACGAGCATCGGCCCGTACAGTGTGAGAACATGAATCGTGAGCCTGACTGTACGACTGATTCGCACAGTTTGAGATGGAGCTGCGTGCAACGATCGAAATAATCGCACAGTGTACGGCCGCCTTTAGGAGACGACAACAAGTCAAACAGGAACATTTACAATTAAAGCCGCAAGCGGCATTGAAAGACCCTCGCCACAGGCACGTCCAGTACAAGTATGTCCATCGTTCAGCAGGTGGCGCTCTAGCACCAAATTTTATGTCTTCTGATGAATGGATGTAGGCCTATGAGATTGACAATTGACTTGAATTTGAGGCAAATCTTTGTTTGTATGTCTGAACTAAAGAAATTTTTGTATTAGTAAATCTGTAGGGGGCGCTATGCAGCCAAAATTCAATTTCTTCCATTGAACTGGTGTAGGCCTGTGAGATGTACCACTCAGTAAAATTTGAGCCAAATCAGTGTTCATATGTCCAAACTGATGCAATTTTCGTAAAGGTAAATTTGTAGGTGGCACTATAGAGCGAAATGGCAATTTATTTTGATAAATGGGTGTAGGCTTCGGAGACTGACATCTGATTCAAATTTGAGCCAAATAGGTGATTGTATGTCCAAGCTGAAACAATTTTAGTAAAATTAAATTTGTAGGGGGCTCTATGGAGCCAAATTTCAAATTTTTCAGATGAATGGGTGTAGGCCTGTGAGATAGACGTCTGAGTGAAATTTGAGCCAAATTGGTGATTGTATGTCCGAGCTGAAGTAATTTTTGTAAAGGTAACTTTGTAGGGGGCACTACAGCACAAAAATTTAATTTCTTCCAATAAATGGCTGTAGGCCTGGGAGATTGACAGTTGATTCAAATTTGAGCCAAACTGGTGTTCATATGTCCGAACTGATGTCATTTTTGTAAATGTACATTTGTAGGAGGCGCTATAGTGCGAAATTAAAATTTCTTTCAACAAATAGCTGTAGGCCTGGGAGATAGACGTCTGATTGAAATTTGAGCCAAATCGGTGTTCGTATGTCTGAACTTACACACACGTGACTGACCCCGACTGGGCATGTTCCATTGACTCC
Organism: Sphaeramia orbicularis; assembly: GCF_902148855.1. Taxonomy (NCBI): domain Eukaryota; kingdom Metazoa; phylum Chordata; class Actinopteri; order Kurtiformes; family Apogonidae; genus Sphaeramia; species Sphaeramia orbicularis. The sequence goes on along the minus strand of NC_043975.1, from coordinate 42,901,598 downwards.
CATTCATTTCAAGCAGGTGTAAATATGCGATTTGTGTCCACGTCATGTACATGTTCGGAAAGGTCTCAGTGCCGTGAATATGTGTGAGAGTGGCAACAGTGGCGAAAGGTGACTGCGTTGCTGCCGATTTTGTCCCCATGCGCCCACTGCAGACTCAATAGGCCCTGCGCCGGCTTTACTTGGCTCGGGCCTAATTAAAGCTGCAAGAAGCATTGGGGTTCAGTGTCTCGTGCTGTGCACTTACACACACATAACTGACCCCGACCGGACATAGCCCATTGACTCCCATTCATTCTAAGCAAGTATAAATATGTGGTTTGTGTCCATGACATGTACATGTTCAGAAAGGTCTCACTGTGGTGAATGTGAATATGAGTGAGAGTGGCAACCGTGACAAAAGGTGACCGCGTCACTGGCAATTTCGTCCCCGTGCACCCTCTGCAGACTCAACAGGCCCTACGCCGGTGTTACTCAGCTCAGGCCTAACCAGAACATTTGTAATTTTCAGTCGACATGAACAACCTAAATGGACCAAAAAGAGATGATAGGGAAAACAGTCAATGTCAATGGGACTGATTTATGTTCAGTGATTTGTTTTAGACAAACAATGATGTGAGAGTCTCCAAAAGTTTCCAATAACAGCAGAAAAAGGGGATGGATTTGGATGAAGAGTCTGTAGATGGTCTGAAAAACCACTAAATATACCAACAAAGGGTCTAAGTGGCAAACACTGACTGTTCCATCTACCGACAGACCGGGGGTTTAAATAATGACGCTGAATGTTTGAGTCACTTTTAAAAAGTTTATAAACGTTTCCAAACAAATTTTAAAAGTAGCTACATTTGTTGCAAGGTCCTTTTTGGAAAAAAGTTTCTAGGGTAGAATGAACAGTTGCTAAATCAATAAGTGTTCAGTTGTCATCAGTGCCCATGAGCAGGGGTCGATGTGCTTGTTGTGTGACTTGGCTGACTCATTAATCTACATGTCAACTTAATTTTTTGGAAAGTTCTTCCTACATTTGTAAAATGTTGTGATGTTTGACAAGTGTTCAGAGGGTTTAAATGCACCTGTAACATCATTCATTTTTCTCCTGTTGATTCATGTTGTGTTCATATGGTTGTGTCTTTGTCCTGTCGCTGAAATGTCTGATCATGTAAACAGCTAACAATGGATGATGACAGATGAAAACTGTTAGGTGCACCTTTTACACGCAGGTAGTATCAAGTAAATCCAACCAGAATCCAGGAACAGAGCAGCATAAACAGGTCTTTCAACCCACAGAAGGACGACATGTCAACACTGTGCACCACAACATCTGACCTCTGAGCTACTGTTGAAGTCACAACATTGGTACATACTTCTAATTAGGGATGCACCGATACCACTTTTTTCCAGACCGAGTACGAGTACTTCCATTTGAGTACTTGCTGATACCGAGTACCGATACTAGTACTTAATAATCGCGTTCCAGTTATTAGTTCCTTTTGTAAATGTGCTTTATTGTTGTTGTCATTAGTCTGACTGGAACAAAGTATTGCTACTGACATTTAATGTGTTGGAATGAGCGTTTGTCAATCAATCCTCCAGGGGGCGCCACTCTGAATTAACCATACTGGACAAATACCACGAAGAAGAGTAAAGTTTTATGAAGAAGAAGAAAGTCAGTCATAATAAACCTGTAGACAACAGAGGTAACACTACTGTGATACTAATATTGCAGCGTTTTCTCTGGTAAGGTTTAAAAGCTTAGCTTCAGCAGGTAGAGAAAAGATAAATGAGCCATAAGTTTGGTTTGCACTTCTGCTGGTGGCGGTCCGCACCGCTCCGTACCTCCATAGTATTATCAGTAGGATGGAAACCGGCCCAGCCCTGGGTGGTTGTCCAAAATGTGTCAGTAGTTTTTCTCTAAACCGGCCCAGCCCTGGGTAGTTGTCCAAAATGTGTCAGTAGTTTTTCTCTAAACTGGCCCAGCCGTGGGTAGTTGTCCTAAATCTGTCAGTAGTTTTTCTCTAACTCACACAGTCGCTCTTTGAACAGATCCTCTACCTCAACGGTTCCCGCTGGTATTCTCCGTCTGGGTACTCATCCACCAGCACCTGGAAAATGGATGGAATGTACGCAGAGGACGGACAGAACGCTGCATCCGTATCCGTCTGTGTCTTTAACGTTACTTGCAGTCAGCGTTACTTTTATCACCATCATTTATTTCATTAAATCTCCACGCTCTTCACACTTCACACACATTATTCCTCCTCCTTGTACCTGCTGCACTGAACTGGGAATGTCACACGGCCGCAAGTGGTATCGGTGCAGTTGTATCGGATGACTTTTACGAGTACGAATATGAGTACACACACTGAGTATTGGAGCCGATGCCCGATACTGGTATCGGATCGGTGCATCCCTACTTTTAATGTGTGTTTGGGTTCACAAAGCAATACATTAACAGTACACAGGAGATGGGTTTTACTCACTGTTTCTGTAATTTTTGTTCCTCGCAGTAAAAGTTCAACACCATTTCACACAGAGTATAGTTTAGAAGCAGTTCATTCATCTCTCTTGCCTTTGTTAATGGACTTGTATTCATCCCAGCACCAGAAAGGCACTCATTCAAAGTGCTGCAGCTTCACTAAACATGTACGTACAGTACAACGAATACAGGACACGGAAGAAATTAACACACAAGTAGTCATGTCCCCATCTGGAATATTTTGCTTGCAATCCAATCTGATTTTTTTTTAGGATTAGTTTTGCCAATACCAATCTGATACTGACTTTCTGCAATGAAATTCTGATTTAAATTTGGAGTCATTATTTATAGCAGGGGTCTCAAACATGCGGCCCAGGGGCCAGATACGCCAAAGGTTCCAATGCGGCCCATGGGATGTTTTTGTCAAGTGCCAATCTTCAATTAAGAAAAAAAAAATCTCAAATTTAGCAAAAAATTTTGAATTAAGCAAAAAAACTTCAACTAAGTAAAAAAAAATCTTGAATTAAACAAAAAAATCTAGAATTAACAACTTCAATTTTTTTTTTCTTTGTTTTAGCGCAAAAAAACAACATTAAGTTATGAAAATATTTACATTTAAAAACTATCCTGTAACAATAAAATGTGAATAACCTGAACAAATATGAACAACCTGAAATGTCTAAAGAAAATTAAGCACAATTTTAACTATTTTTCGGCCTGTTCCTCAGTGTTTTGTGTCTTTGTAGATCTGATCCATAATGCACACGTAGAAATGATAAGTTGAGGCAGAATATTGTTAAAATGTTAAAGTTTTTTTAATTTAAATTTCAGTTTTTTCAGGGTGTTTTTTTGGATAGTTTATAAAAGTAAGTATTTTCATAATTTAATGGGGTTTTCTGCACTAAAACAAAGACAAAAATGTGGAGTTGTCATTATTTATAGGTTATTTTGTTATTATTTTACTGGTCCGGCCTACTGCAGATCAAATCTGGCTGAATGTGGAACCTGAAAGAAAATGAGTTTGAGAGCCCTGATTTATAGGTTATTATTCTTTTATTTTACTGTGGATCCCAGTTGGGCTGAATGTGGAACCTGAACTAAAACAACTATGACACCTTTGACTCTTATTAACTTTAGGATCATTTTTGCACTTTCCAAATTCATACTGTGGGTCAAATTAGAACCTTTGGTGGGTCAGTTTTGGCCCTCGGGCCGTATGTTTACCACTGCTGTAGCCATTCTATGGACAGGTCCGTCCAGGGATTATATGGGGGTGCGTTCTGCGCTGTATGTTAGTGATGCATGGATCAGCGGGTTACTTGCAGGTTGGGTTAGGGCGGGTCAAATAATTCCACAAAAGCCCTGTGGATTGAAAAAAAAAAAAAAACAGACTTGTGCATCACTACTGTATGTAGACCTACCTCAGAACGAGTACGAGCAGAGTGGAAGTGAAACTCAGACGTTTTACTAATTCCTCCAAGTCTCCCGCTAATGTCCAACTCATTTTCCTTTTCCCTACCTTTGGAAACTTTAATTTGAGGGGGCAGGATGTTTGTTAAACCCCGCCCCCCCCCCCAGAACCGGGCCTGGATCAGCCTGATCTCGTGACCAACTCCAATCCAACCCGATCTTCTAAAAAAGGCCAGATTTGCAGCTGATACCGGTCTGTAGATGGGATCAGGACATCCCTACATAGAACTAGTTTTCATGGCCCTATACTCTTGTTTCCCACCTTTTAACCGTTTTCAGACCCAGAATGGGGTAGTTACACTTTAAGGCAGGGCTCTCAAACTCATGTTCTTTCAGGTTCCATATTCAGCTCGATTTGATCTGCAGTGGGCCGAACCAGTAAAATAATAACAGAATAACCTATAAATAATGACAACTCAGAATTTTTGTCTGTGTTTTAGTCCAAAAAACCCCCATTAAATTATGGAAATACTTACTTTTGTAAACCATCCAAACAAAAAAGATGTGAATAACCTGAAAAAAAATGGCATTTCTTAACACTTTCAGTGCCATGGGCCGATTAAATCGGCTTTACGAAAACAACCTGTAAAGTGCCACGGGCCGATCAGATCGGCTTTGGAGAATATGCCACATTTGTGTCATATCAGTCCCTGGACTTTTACTTGTTTTGTCTGTCTTGTGTGTTGTTTCCGGTTTTATTTTGTTAGTTTCCCTCATGTGTCTTGTCTGGTGTCTTTACTTCCTCTTTGTGTTCACCTTTGCCCTGATTACTTGCCTCCTCCCTGATTGTCTCCACCTGTGTCCAATTGTCTTCCCGCCCTCTTGTGTATTTAAACCCTGTGTTTTCCCCTGTTCGTTGCCAGTTCGTTTTCCTCCTTTTGGTGTGTTAACCTACCAGCGTTTCTGATCCTGTTTGCCTACCTGTTGTGACCCGTTTTGCCCTTTGACCACCGTCTCTGCCTGTTCCTCGTCTGCCTGCTCGTCTGTCCTCGACCTGGTTCGTCTAACACACCTGAGAATTCGCCTGACCCCTGTCTGTTCATCCGCCTCGGTGCCCTATCCTGGTTTCGACCCCTGCCTGGACTATCGGTACGTGAGCCTGCCTATCCCCATGTACGTTTGCCTGAGTAATTGTCTGCCCGTGTATGACCTGGTCTGTCCCTTGACTATCCTTTGCTTTCTCCTAGTCGGGTTCCCCTCGTGTGCTCCCGACCTGGGCTGCAAAGCGGTTCACTTGGAATCTGAAGCCGAGACGATTCCCCAGCACAGTTCCGCCGAAGATTTATCCATTACTTTCCTGTGTGAACCAATTACTCTGATTGTATTTAATAAATCCCCTTTAACTGTACACCTGTCTGAGGGTCTTGCATCTGGGTTCAGTTTACGTACCATCAGTCTTAACAATTTGTGTACAAACAAACCATCCACCCCCATTTCTTTCTCACATTTCGATGACGTTCTTTCTGTGTCCCCCTTTTGAGACCAAGCAGACGGGAATTTGAGGTCACGCGACCGAATAATATTTTTATATCTTTTTAATGTTTCTTATTCTCCGGTGTTTCATCAGAGGGAGCCCTCCATGCCGGGGGGCGGCTGTGGACTCCGGGGGCTGTGGCGCCTTCTCTCACTGGGGTCCGCTCCTTTCTGGTGGGTGGGGGTCCCAGTTGGCCCTCTCCCACTAGTTGGGATGCGGGGCTGTGTTGCTGGTGCCTGGTCGCCGGGGTCGGCGGCTGCATCCTGGTGCGGATGGCGCCCTGAGACAACGCCTCCTAAATTGATCTTTTACTTGTACATTTTTGTTCTGGTCTACCCGTGCTCAGTCAGTCTTCTTAAGTATGTGTGAGCTTGTGGGTTTGCATGTATATGTGTGTGTGTGTGTGTGTGTGTGGGGTGTGTGTGTGCGGGTGAGTGGGTGGGTGTGGGTGGGGGGCGGTACTGATTTTTAAACTGATATGTAAAGCACTTTGTGCTACAGTTTTTAATGTATGAAAAGTGCTATATAAGATTATTATTATTATTATTATCATTATTATTATTATAAATTATGCAAATTACGATCAATAATGAATCGGCTGCATCCGGTGCGTTTTGAATCTAATCAGCAATCGGTCGGATGTTACCGAGCGGTTTTCTGCAGGATTCTTCAAATATTATAAAAACAACACGAAATACTGAAAAACGGCCAAATTCTGTGGCACTTTTAAGGCTTATTAGCCCCTTAACTGTCTGGCACTTAAAGAGTTAAGAAAAATCAGTGCAATTTTAACAATATTCTGCCTCAACTTATCATTTCTACATGTGCATTATGGATCAGATCTGCAAAGACACTAAACCCTGAGGAACAGGCAGAAAAATAGTTAAAATTGTGCTTAACTTTCTTTAAACAATTCAGGTTGTTCATATTTGTTCAGGTTACTCAAATTTTATTGTTACCGGATAGTTTGTAAATGTAAATATTTTCATAATTTAATGTTATTTTTTGCACTAAAACAAAGACAAAAATTTGAAGTTGTCAATATAGACATAATGTAATATTTTTTTCACATCAAACAGAGAAGAAAATATGTAGTCCTTATTTTTTGCAGGTTATTATTACTTTACTTGAGATCATGTTGAACCTGAACTAAAATGAGTTCCACAGCCTTGACTGTGGAATTTTTGTACTTTGCAAATTCATCCCACGGGCCGGATTGAAACTTTTGGCTGGCCGCATGTTTGAGACCCCTGCTTTAAGGGTTCTGTGCATCCAGCAGATAAAGAGGAATAAGTAACAGACACAAAATAAATCAAATTGTTGTGACAGAAATGGTATTGTATTATAAATGTGGCCATATCAGCACAGAATTTTCAACATTTTTGGACTGACTATATCAAGGGTGCTTCAGTCTAAGCTCATGACGCTTTGGCTTCTTGTGTGTGTGTACTGTTGAATAGTAATTTTACACAAACGTGAACATACAGTTAGTAAAATTGGCTTTAGTTGCTCAGTTCAGACATAAGTATGGCAGCCACTAATGAGCATTTGTGTGTATGTGCAAAGATGGAAGAGGAGAAAAACAGGGCTGAGTAAACACAACCAGGCTAAATTGAAGCCAAATGTGAGTGTGCGTTTGTGTGTGTTGGCTGAGTGGGGGGATGGGACTTGTCTTGGTGAGTTATGGAGTGGGGTGGGATCATGGGAACTTTACAACCCAGCAGAGCTGAGCCTCAGCCCCAGGCAGGTCCTGTCTGACTTCCACGGCTAAAGCTCACATGTCCCACACATATAGAAGTGTACTGCTCCTGTGCCTTACGCTGTATTCCAGGCCAGTTTTTGAGCCCGTAAGTCACAACTTCAAACCACGACTCACGACTTTGTAGCGTTCCAGGCAAGTCACGTCAAACGGCCTGAGTGCAAGGAATTGTGGGACCTAGATGTAAACAAACCAGCATGGTGGACCGTACGTTATGCTCATTTACAATCATTTCTTTTCCAAAGGTGTTCGCTCTTTGCTTATTTGAGGGAAACAGAGGAGGAAAAACGAGAAGCTGAAGGCAAGAGAAGCTGTTCTACCTTTTATTGGGGGGGGGTTGGCTTATTTCAGGAAAATTTTCAGATTTAACTTCAGCCCAGATTTTCTAATGCTCCCATGTCTTGGGAATACAAAAATATGAAAAAATTTCAAATCAAGCCCAAACACCCCCCCCCCCCCCCCCGAAAATTACTTCTTCAACCCTGAAAACATGGAGTTTTTGGCAACTTTCAAACCTTCTTCACTTTTGATAAAGTACAATGTGGCAATATGCTCATGCTGGGCCCTTAAATGTTTTTTTGTGAGACATGTCATGTCTTAAGAGTGCTTTGCACTACAAAAGTGTAGTGTCAAGGTCAAATTATAGGTCAAAGGTCACCCAAATGGTCAAAAATGCATATTTCATGGCATTAAGCTGTTAATGCAGGTTCCTCAAAATGTTCGGCTCAGGTTCACTCCTCATAACACATCTATTGACCACAAACAACTTCCATTCAATAAGACACATTAAACAGAACTATTTACTCAATGTATTATCCATTTAGACATGTCAAAAATAACAATTGGTAGTTTCACATGGCTTCGCAATTTACATGTATATGTCCTGATTCGGGCGACACGGTGGTACAATGGATAGCACTCATGCCTCACAGCAAGAAGCTCCTGGGTGCGATTCTAACACCGATCGACGGGGGTGGGTCCTTTCTGTGTGGAGTTTGCATGTTCTCCTCGTATCTGCATGGGTTCTCTCCAGGTACTCGGGCTTCCTCCCACCATCCAAACACATGCACTGATAGGTTAATGGGTTAATCTAAAGTGCCCATAGGTGTGAATCTGAGAGTGACTGTTTGTCTCTATATGTTCAGCCCTGTGATGAACTGGCGAAATGTCCAGGGTGAACCCCGCCTTCGCCCATAAGTAACTGGGATAGGCTCCAAGTGACCCCCATGACTCTAGTGAGGATAAAGTGAGGTCAGAAAATGAATGAATGAACGTCCCGTTGCAATACTTGTAGCTCCATGACAATGGGTTGTAATGTGGTGTTAGTGATGGGCAACACGGTGGTGCAGTGGATAGCACTCGTGCCTCACAGCAAGAAGGTCCTGGGTTTGATTCCAACACCAGTTGACGGGGATGGGTCCTTTCTGTGTGGAGTTTGCATGTTCTCCCCATGTCTGTGTGGGTTCTCTCCAGGTACTCTGCCTCCTCCCACCATCCAAAGACATGCACTGATAGGTTAATTGGTTAATCTAATTTGCCCATAGGTGTGAATCTGAGAGTGATTGTTTGTCTCTATATGTCAGCCCTGCGATGAACTGGCAAAATGTCCAGAGTGTACCCCTCTTTCGCCCATAAGTAGCTGGGATAGGCTCCAAGTGACCTAGTGAGGATAAAGCGGGTTCAGAAAATGAATGAATGAAGTGTTAGTGATTCCCGCCAAAATGTGCTCGTGTTTCCCGCCACACTAATGGTGGCAAATTCAAATGGAATGTACATGTTGCAATATTTAGTCTCTCATGTGGCTTTGAAAGGGCCAAAGGTCTTGGGGGATCCCACCAGGAAACCAGAGGGAAGAGAACTTAGGACTTTTTGATAAAATGTCAGAATGGTATGACTTCTTGAAAAAACTAGGCATTTTGGTAACCTTTAACCTACAACATGACCTTGACATTAGACTTTTCATAGTACAAAGTACTCTTACAATACAATACAGCACTTACAAGATCATTAAATGGCCCATCATGAACATATTTATACATTGCACTGGACAAAAGAGTGGAGAAGCTGTGAAAGTTAAGATTTTCAGAGTTAAAAAAGTAATTTTAGGGGTGGGGGGTGGGGGGGGGGTTTGGACGAAAATTTAAAAAAAAAAAAAAATACACAGGAGTGCTTAGAACATCTTGTTGCATCAGAAAATCAGGGCTAATGTGGTATTTGATATTTAACCCCCCCCCACACACACACACTTTTATGTTATTTATATATTTGGATTCGTATTTGGTATTAATTTATTCTTGCACTCATTGAACTGAAAACTAGCTAACACTAGAGCAGCAGCTGATTATGCAGAACATTTGCAGATAAATAATGTGAGAGCAATACCTTGTTTTAATAAACAATCTGCATAAACACCACATCCATGTGGGGGCGCCATTGCTACGTGACGTCAGAACTCAGAACTGGGAGTACATGGATCTAGTACAAGTTCACGAGTGGAAGTCACAGGTTTGACTGACATTCCAGCGCATTTTCACCGATAGAAGGCTGGAATAACAGGAGTTACGGGTGGACTGGAATGCAGCATTACACTCCACATCTGAGCCACTATAGGCTGGCCTCTATTAAAAGATATCCGCATCAGCACTGAGGACAGCTGCACACACACAGGCACATCACTGACATACTTTAACAGATGACTGTCGGTGAAAGGGAAAAGGTCACAAACAGACAGAGTGTGTTTGACTTTGATGAAATGGGCTGTTTCCATTAGCACACACCTCTAAGGCTATAATGAACAGATGAATGATATATACTACTGCTTTACATCCGCTATGTTTATAAGTACAAGTTTAGACTTCTTCCTACTCCTTTTGCAAAATTCCGACTTGTATGTGCTTGAAGATAGATTCTGTTCATTTAAATGTTTTGTTTTTGTCTTAATTTGCTTTGTTTTGTTTTGTTTCTTTGCATGTTCGAAATAAATACATAAAATGAAATAAATGAATTTTTTTTCTCTAATTCAGTTAGTTTTAATTTATTTTTAGAGCAGGTTTGCTAGTTTTTATTAGTTTTAATTTTTTCTGAATGCTTAGTTTTAGTTTAGTTTTAGTTTTGTCGTATCTTTTCTCTTCTTCTACGTCGTATTCAAATAAATCCCAGACAGGACTCTGCTGCTTTCTCCCAACTTTAGTCTCCATGTTTCCAGGTAGAGTGGGGACCAGAAGACGACTGGAAACCACAAGTGACCACAAATGACCACAAGTGATGGACTGTGAAGTGTCGTATGGTGCCAGCAGATAAAATTGCTAGAGGTAAATAAATCGATATCATATCAATCCGACATTGACAAAGACAAAAACAAAGGGAATTTTATCCATAATTTTTATGTTTTTGTTAGTTTTGTAAACACACAATACAGTTTCAGTTAATTACTGTTTTTTTCTTTTAATTCTAGTTTTTATTTATTTCAGTTAACGAAAATGTTTTTTCAATTCTAGTTTTCGTCATTTCGTTAGTTTCCGGTAACGATAATAACCTTGCCTCACACTAACACACAGAAGCATGTCCATGAACGTTACAAGAGTTCAAAAAATTACACATGTACTAAACATACAGCAGGATGAACTAAAAAGAAACTGAATATCAGATCAAATCTACCACATTTTGGTTTTCCTCCAGTGATAATGGTTCATGGCGAATAAAAAGATCATGTCTTTGCCCAAAATGGGACATTCATCGTCAGCTTTTTTGTAAATATTTGCTATCATGTATTCTTTAATCCATGATTTGCTTAAAATCCTCCTCAGTCATTTCTTTAAAATAAAAGTAAAGCCACTTATGCACTTGAAAAAAAAACAAAAGACCCAAGAACTTAAAAACTCATGAACATTTCAAAACTATCCAAACTCATGGAGATACTACAGTCCAATTCAGCCTAGGGTTAGAAGACATAGATTTAAACAGTAGAGGTCTGAGGGCAGACCCCTGAGGAACTCCACAGGTCATACTGTTCATTTATTCACCAACTCAAACTGACACTACAGCTACTAACACCAACTCAACAAAACATAGCACATTCATCTATACAATAGGGCTGCTCGATTATTGAAAAAAAAAAATCACGATTATTTTAGCAATAATTGAAATCACGATTATTAAAAACGATTATTTGTTAACCTTAAAGCTGTTTATTTTTTCTTGCAAAACAAAGTAAAATATACTATTTAAACATAAATAAAGCTTTTAACCACTAAAATAAAGTATGTTCACTTTTGTACGAAACAAAAAAATCTGAATGCAAATAAATGTACTGTAAATTCAAGTATGTTTCCTTTTGTAAACAAATAGTGCACTGTAATTAAACTGCTATAGACTTGCCATAGAACTGTAGCAATAATAATAAAAAAAAACTCACGTGAAGTGCAAAGTATAATTTTAAGTATGTTCAATGTAGTATGAAACATAGTAAATTCAGTGGCGTGCCGTGAGGTTTCAGTTAAGGCCTTCTGTATACATCAGCCATCTAGAATACACACGTTAGGGTTATACAGGTTAGGGTTAGGTTAATACGGGAGTTGCAGCGTAAAGAGATTCGGAAACTGAAGATTGCATTGCGGACGAAGTTGTAGACGGAGTTGTTTTTATGTGTTTTAGTTTTTCATAAGATTATGATAAAGGTCGCGGTGGTTAAACTTTAGATGGTTCAAAAGGTTTGTTGTGTTACCGGTCGGTGCGGACACAACTACGAAACACTTTTTGCACGCGATGTGTTTTTGCTCTTCGTCTTCTTCATCAAACCCAAAGTGATTCCATACAATTGAATTTGACTTGCCTTTTTTGTTTACCAAGCACTTCTGCTGTGATTCTCTTGCCGTTTTTCCAGACCGCTAGGTACAGCTTTCCTCTTGGGGTGGACCTGCCTTCTAGCAGGCAGCAGTAGCTTAGAGGGGGGTGGGGCAGAGCAGCTCATGGGAGCTTGCGTGCGCGTGAATTAAAACAACTCAAAATTAATAATTGTTTTTTCTCGATTACATAGTTTTTGTAATCGTTGCGTGTAATAATCGAAATCGTAATTGAATTTTGATTAATTGCACAGCCCTACTATACAAAAATAAGAGTAAAATAATGTAACCGGTCGTGAAATAAACATTAACTAAACTGAAAAACAAAAACCAAACAGAAATACGACAAACATTTTAAATGATACACCATACATATGTACACACAGTGACACAGTTTCAATGTATTTCAACATTTTGTTCAAATTGGACTCTGTTTCAACCCTGTTGCCTAATTGCTGCTGTTTTATTAAAGTTCTTCCACATACTGTAGGTCTCCAAATTATTTATAATATGAAACATTTTCATCTGTGACAGAGGTCAATATTTATTTTGATTAATTACTTATAAAAATCTTTCATGACACTGTATGGTTTTGACTACAAGGTAAATTTTCACAACTTAAGGAAAAATGTGAGGTACATATTACATATATCACAATATGATCTATTATCATCATCATTATTATTATTATTATTATTATTATTATTATTATTATTATTCAGCTGTCCTGAATCAAACCCACAGATTATGTACCCAGGCTGCAGAGTGCTTTTCCCACCTGTAGCCGACACATGTGCGTCTCATTTGCTCTGGACTCTTTCCAGTGTTGCTGCTCAGATTAGTGCGTAGCTGTGCTACTACTGGCCCAGCTGTCACTAACACCACCAGTCCATATTCTATTTATACTCTTACTACTGCTGCTATCATTAGTATCATCACTCCTACATTCACATGATCACCATTTCAGTGTCTTTAAGTCTGTACACCATTAGGGTTTGTGGTGTTTTGACTATAACAAAAAACAAATGTGCACATCATAAAGGTTTGGAATGTCATTCGTCTAAATTTCAGAAATTATCTGCTGTTTGGAAAGTGTTCATGTCATTTGGGTCATTATGTCTCTTTGAATCAATAAGTCTTTCATGACAGCTTTTTCTTGTTATGCCTATCTATCATTACATTTTTTATTTCATTATCATCTTCTTGCATCTTTTTTTTTTTTTTTTTTTTTTACCAAACTTTTAAAACCATAAATAAACAGCAGTTTCTTCAACTTTGATGGAGGCAAAAAACTCACACACTTGAAACATCCATTTTCTATACATTACTTTGCAGTTTGTGTTGACATTCTACAAGAAATTCAATGGTTGATAAAATAATTCTGAGTTAATTTTGGGGAAAATCGAGCATGTTGGTACTATTTTTAGAAACAAAACATTCCACAGTACCATACTAGTGAGCTACAACACTAGTCCACACACAAATTAAACACACACAGATGTATTGTTTGGTTTGTGTGGACTGAAGCAGAAAACATCAAAAACTCAAAACTACTCACACTATTAAACCATTTTTTCCATTTAAAAGGTTGTATTTCTTAAAGGGACTGAGCTGACATTTTGTTTAGGCAATAGTTGGCATTCAGTTTGTTGTTTGTTCAGTGTGTTTGTGGAGGTCATGGGTTGGAGTCGTGTAACCATGGAATAAGTAGGTAGGTAGGTAGGTAGGTAGGCAGGCAGTCAGGCAGACAGACAGTCAGTCAGTCAGTCAGTCAGTCTGTCTGTCTACTCATCTGTCTGTCTGTCTACTCATCTGTCTGCCTACTGGGGCATTAGTGACTCCAGATTTTTTTCAGGTCGACTTTTTTGTCAGTAAAGTCGAGTCGACTTGTCGTATGATGACGTCATCACATTGACAGCGGAGGAACAACACAGACACACAGCTGTTCAACAACGAGCAACTTGTACTAACGTTCACTGTAACATTAACAATGTACAGTAAAGAGCAGAATAAAAAACAACCAATCAACAGTCCTTCTCAGACATTTAACCAAACTAAACATAGGCTAACACCTTGAATTTTCTTTTAAATTTAACTGAACATAAAGTGGGAAAAAGTTAAGACAGCAGCAGAAAAGACGCACAGCATGTTAGAGAAAAGAGCACAATGTCTTCATGAAATAGATGAACAGAATAATCCAAACACACTGGCAGTCCAAATTATTATTTAATATTGGTGGTGCTCACATGATTCACAGAACATTACTGAGACCAGAGTTTTTCTAGATCACAGTCAGTTTAGTTATCCTGCTCTTAGTCGTCTTCTTCCTTCAGTCTTGGGTTTGCGCTAGTGATGCGTGGGTGTTTTTTCTTTTTTTTTTTTTTAACCCACTTTGTGGAATTTTTTGACCGGCCCCGCAAATAAAGTGACATGTTTTGGACCCGCACCAACCCGACCCAGGTCCGCTGATACGCACATCACTACCGCTCACTGCACTCCATGTTTTCATGTAGAAAGATGAGAGTATCGACATGCGCTGATTGACGGCTCACACGCTGTCGGGTGATGTAAGGGAGAGAGAATAACACACAACTAGTCCACAACTCCTCCAAAGTAACGTCGGCTCGTGCCACAGACGTCGACACGTCGACAAACCAACTTTTCAGTTAATGCCCTACTGCCTACTCATCTATCTGTCTGTCTGTCACAAAAAAGTTGGTCCAATTCACACGAAATTTGGTGAGCATGATGTGGGGTCACTCCTGAGACCAGCTGTAAAGTTTGGTAATGATTGGTCAGTGTAGGTGTAAATTTTTACAACAAATCCAAGTCCCCACACATTCAGCCTTTCACACTACTGGTGGATTTGTCTCATTACAGCGAATACGGCGGCTCAGACGTTGGAATACAAACTACAACTGCAAACCGTTATGGCCCAGCCTCCACGAGCTCAGCCTGAGCCCGTTGTCCTTCGGGGCCGATTTCTGTGGGCTCCATGGGGCCTGGGGGCCGAGTGGGCGGGGTGGCTTGGCCCCTGGTCATAACTGCTTGCAGTTCTAGTTTATCAATGTATTTGCTCTTATATTAGTTCCTCGTACACATCAAAATGTTGTTTTTTCTTCTCAGAACAAATAAATGAATGAAAAAAAAACAAAAAAGGAATAGTCTAGAAGCAAAAACTTATTTTCTGCCTCTCCTTTTCCCCTGATACGCTGCTTACATTACATTAGACATGTATAGCGTCGAGCATTTTCCTTATAACAACAACAAAAACACATCTACCATCTCAACTTAATATTCCTGAATGAGTTTATACTTTGGACATTTTTAAAACTTTGTCAGAGAAGTGAACAACTTAAATTCATCATTAGGTCCATCCCATAATTTCACACCCACAACCCAAATACATCTAGGCTTCACATTTGTCCTCACTTGAGGATGTTATGGTTATGGTTAGGTTTAATAGAGATGAAGTAGCAGGTTATGTTGAGCTGAAGTGTTTGTTAAATAGTACAGTACAGTATAACCTGGTACCATACTATTTTAATTTCATAACTGACATTTATACATTTTGAGGTCAGAGGCAGAAAAAAAACTGACTGACTGATAATGTGAAGCATCAGACAGCAGTTTAAACACTTGAATGCAAATTAAATAAATTCAACACTTTTAGCAGAGTGGGAAGTGGAGACACTAAATCACAGCTGTCAAGCATGCGGCCCGGGGGCCAAATCCAACCCGCCAAAGGGTCCAGTCCGGCCCCTGGGATGAATTTGTGAAATACAAAAATTACACTAAGATATGAACAATCCTTTTAGTTCAGGTTCCACATTCAGACCAATTCAATCTCCAGTGGGCAGGAGCAGTCAAATACTATCATAACAAGAAAAGCACTCGGAGAGCGCAGACCTCCGCCAAGGCAGATCAGTGCCCCCCCCCCAAATTACTACCAAAATTTAGTAATTTCTTCTTTGTGCCGGTATCAACATTTCCTGAAAATTTCATGAAAATAAGTTCATAAATTTTTGAGTTATCTTGCTAAAAAAAACAAACACGCACGGACACACACACACACAAACACACAAAGCAAAGCGATCACAATACCTCCTGGCGGAGGTAATAACATGCATATAATGACAACTCCAAATTTTTCTCTTTGTAAATGTAAATATTTTCATGTATTTACACTAAAACAAAGTATAATTTTGCAAAAAATGTGAATAACCTGAACAAATATGAACAAACTGTGATGTCTTAAGAGAAGTAAATGCAGTTTTTACAATATTCAGTCCCTCCAGGAATTCTTGATGTTGCGATTGCAACTATTAATGCAAATTCAACAAATCACTGCGAATTCTGCGCGGCACTGCAATTTCATCCAATCGCCGCAAATTTTCTGCAAATTTGACTAATCACCTTAGCCCCCTCTCGCCCATCCCTGTCTACGTGACATGTACATCATCACGTTCACCTCCTTGTTGACGGTTGAGAAGATGAAGACGTGCGATTCAAAACACTCATATTTACCGACAAATATCACTGCCAAAGTTCGTGCAAGTCATTTCCAGATGTGTTACACAAAAGCCGAAGTATACTGTTCTGCACTGCCTGCAATATTGTGGTGGAACACAAACAAAAGTGGCCACTCCACAGACACTTTTCAACCACAAAACATGCAAGAACGGCTGAAACTGGAAGAGGAAAGACGAGACAAGTCCCAATGACAGAGGCTATTGGATCCAGAACAATAGCAGGAGCTGAAAGGGTCAAGGTTAGCACAGATATACCCTATAAGGCAATAGAAGAGAAGAAGAAAGAACCTGTGGAGGCATGCTTTTCTTTCTGTGTATTGTGCGTGTGTGTATGTGTGCACGTGTGCGTGAGGGAGTGCGAGCGCAAGTCTGTGTGTGGAATTAAAAAACGAGCTCACAAACGAAAATAGTCATTAAACTTGGTGTTAAATTAATGTTTACTCTTATGTGTTAGAAAGAAAGCAACCCAAGTTTGGCTGACCTGTGTGCCTGTCTCTCTGTGTGTGCATGTGTGTCTCTGTGTGTGCATGTAACCCATCTAACCCTAACCCTAAATATACTACTATATCATTAAGGAAGCAAAAGTCATGTGTTGTGTTGTATAAACATGAGATGGGGGTGGGATTTAATAAGTTTTCTTCTTCCCACTCCTTTTTGAGCAGTACATATTGAATTTATTTTATTACTAGTGTACATGGCAATTGTTATTTTGTCTTGATCATCTTTATTAATGTATTTGCTCTGATGTTAGTTCCTTGTACACAAAAAATGTTTGAATTTTTCTTCTGCTCAAAACAAATAAATGAGACCTCTCTCTTTGCTACAAATTATGAAAAAATTAGTAAAAAAAAATATACAAGGATTTGGAAAGATGGGCTTTGCTTCCCCTAGACATCGGTGATAGAATAAGGTCAATTAAAATGGTAATCTTTCCTAAATTATTATATTTATTCATGGCTCTACCAGTAGAGGTTCCACTGAAACAATTCAGAGAATGGGACAAGCATATTTCTAGATTTGTTTGGGGAACAAAAAGACCACGGATAAAGCTCTCTGTTTTACAGTTGCCAAGGGAAAGGGGAGGCATGGCTTTACCTTGCCTTAAACATTATTACATCGCAGCCCAAGTAAGATCACTAGTACTTTGGTATAGTGAGTCCTATACGGCCAAATGGAAAGGCATGGAGTTTTCCTCCACTGAAGTTCCATTACCTTCAATTCTTGGCTGTCTGGACTGCGCTAGAGCAACCCTACAGTTGGACAATTTATGTGTATGTAACTCAATTAAAATTTGGTTACAAGTGGTCAAGACATTTGGTCTTCATAAAAAAATTAGGATCCTAAACTGGCCTGTGAGTGACCCGCACTTCCAACCTGCACTACATGACTACAGATTTAGACAGTGGTCTAAACATGGTCTAACTGCTTTCTGCAGGATACTTTCAAAAGGACAGATGGACAGCTTTCAAAATCTTTCTCTCAAATTTGGACTTGGTAAACATGATTTTTTCAGATATCTCCAACTCTGTGATTACTTTGTAAAGGAAATACAATGTTCTATGACACAGACTCCCTCTCATCTAATTCAAATAATGGTAGAAGCCTATAAAGGTTCCAGTAACAAAAACATCACTGGTAAAATTTATACAGCTTTGAATTCAAAAGACAATGAGATATATTTTCACGCAAAAAAACAATGGGAGAGGGACCTGCAAGAGGAAATACCAAATGAGATATGGTCAGAGGGGTGGAAATCTCAAAATTGTACTACAAACTCACTATCATGGAGGGATTTTTGTTGGAAATGTCTGGTCCGTTTCTTTATTACACCTGCACGAAAATCACATTCTTCTGGAGTTCATTTTTCCTGCTGGAGGGAGTGCGGTTCACTCAAGGCAGATCAAGTACATGTATTCTGGTCCTGTCCTGGTATTGTTGGCTTTTGGGGAGAGATGATTAAGTTGATGTATTCAGTTTTTGGTGTTCATTTTGATATGTCATTGGCTACTTTGTTTTTTAGCATTCCCCCAGAGGAATTACAGGAAAGTGACGTATATTTATTTAGAATACTGCTTGCCGCAGGCAAAAAAGCCATCATCAAATACTGGCTTAAAAAGGACCCTCCCTCAATTTCCTTGGTGATAAAAATTGTCAACCAAATCCATTTAATGGAAATGATGACATACAATCTCCGCCTACAACAACATAAGGGTGTAAAGCACTGGCAAAAATGGGACTTTTTCATTCAATCTGTGGACAGTAAACAGTCTGTAAATGTGTGAACGTACCTGTGACCTGTGACTGTGTTTCTCTTTGTTTTGTACTTTATATTAAAACAATAGAAAATAAAGTACAAAAAAAAAAAACAACAACACATAAATGAATGAATGAAAAAAACCCTGTTTTGTTTAAAATCATTGCTTCCTGGTGCTTTTTAAGACTAAAAACTCCAAAAAGACTGTTCAAGGTAATTTGCAAATGCCCATGTTCCTGTGACTTTAATAAAAGAAGCCTCAAATCATCGCAACTTTCACCGCAATTTTTTGGAAAACCTGCCGCAACATCAGGCATTTTAGGCCATAATAATTAAAAAAAAATAATCCTGCGAAATCCTGGAGGGACTGATTAATAACATACTGCATGTTTTTCAATGAAAGTGATGTTGTTCTACATTGTATTTGTATATATAAGTTATTTATTACAAAAAATGTTTGCTATAACTGTGTAACAGCACAACAGGAAAGAGAAAAACTAAGGATCAGGCTCTCAGGTTGTGTGACCCTATGCTCTCATTGGCTGGCGTTCTGCGATGTTGTGCTCTGATTGGTTGGTGTTTTGTGATGCTGTGCTCACATTAGCTGATGTTCTGTGATTCTGCGTTCTCATTGGCTGGCGTTCTGTGACGCTGCGCTCTGACTGGTTGACGTTCTGTGACGCTTCGCTCTGATTGGCTGACATTCTGTGACACTGTGCTGTCATTGGCTGATGTTCTGTGATGCTGCGCTCTCATTGGCTGACGTTCTGTGACGCTACATTTTCATTGGCTGATGTTCTGTGACACTGTGTTCTCATTGGCTGGCGTTCTGTGACGCTGCGCTCTGATTGGCTGGCGTTCTGTGACACTATACTCTCATTGGCTGGTGTTCCGTGACGCTGCGCTCTCATTGGCTGGCGTTCCGTGACACTGCGCTCTCCTTGGCTGACGTTCCGTGACACTGTGCTGTCATTGGTTGACGTTCTGTGACGCTGAGCTCTCACTGGCTGACACTCTGTGACGCTGCACTCTCATTGGCTGGCCTTCTGTGACGCTGCGCTCTCATTGGCTGACATTCTGTGATGCTCCACTCTGATTGGCTGGCGTTCTGTGACGCTATGCTCTCATTGGCTGGTGTTCTGTGATGCTCCGCTCTCATTGGCTGCTCAAAACAAATAAAGGAATGAATGAATGAAAAAAAGCCTGTTTGTTTAAAATCATGGCTTCCTGGTGTTCTTTAAGGCTAAAAACTCCAAAAAGACTGTACAAGGTAATTTGTAAATGCCCATGTTCCTGTGACTTTAATAAAAGAAGCTTCAAATCATCGCAACTCTCCTCACAATTTTTTGGAAAAGCTGCCACAAAATCAGGCATTTTAGGCTGCAACAATAAAAAAAAAAAAAAAAAAAATCCCGCAAAATCCTGGAGGGACTGATTAATAACATACTGCATGTATTTGGATGAAAGTGATGTTGTTCTACATTGCATTTCTATATATCAGTTATTTATTGCAAAAAGAAAAAGAACACATCATTCTAATGCTCCAGAAACATTCCAAGAAACTCTGCAGATGAAATACAGGTGTTGTCAGACGTTCTGCTGGATTTCACTCCATAGCATTTAATTTAACTCAAGAGTAAAATCAGCGTCCTTTGCCTAAAATCCTGCTCTGTCTATATTATATGTGTGTGTGTGTGTGTGTGTGTGTGCTCTACATTTGGATGCTGTTGCTATGACAATAGAAGCAGTGGCAGGAAGCTGTGTTATGATGATTGAGTGAGGGGAAAAAAAACAGGAGGAGGAGTCAGACTGGGAGAAAAACAAGCGGAAAAAGCAGCCAGTGTGCATGTGTCTTTGAACTCTTATCTGTCATGCGTGTGCCAGATGGCACTGTGCACTCTCCTATTACATAATCAAAACACTGAATCTCTCTCACACACACACACACACACACACACACAGTCCAAAACTAAATACCAGCAATGTCAAACATTTATTAAGTGGAGCCTTCACAGACAAATGTTGAATTCCAACACCATTCCAAACTAGGGATGTAATGATTACTGGTATAACGATAAACCATGGTAAAACTGCAGATGGTTAGTATTACCGTATAAATTTTAATGATCTTGATAACCGTGTTTGATTACCACACTTTTAGGGGAAAAAACACCTATGTAAAGAGTAAAATCAGCGTCCTTTTCCTAAAATCTGCTTTTATGTCAAATATTTGAGTATAGTTTTAATTTATTACAATTTTAATTTTATATACCAAATATTTGGAACCAATATTCAGTTTTAAAGTCTTTGAAAAGGTTCATTAAGCATCTTTGTGTTATTTATGCAATAAAGTATATGCATTTTTCAAATCGGATTTTATATATTTTTTTGTGTTGTCTGGCCTTTTATGTTGATATAGTGGGTTAAAGTTAAAAAATACTAGACAGATGATATAGATGACGTGATGAAAAAAAAAAAACAAACAAACATGGGCATAATAAACATTTGTTTATATAGTATATAAAGGCAAAATCAAAAGGACTGAAAAACAGACAAAAAAGGTTCAGACCACTAAGGGTTAATATTTGAATGTTTCTGCCAACAGAAGGTATATTGTGCCAATTATTTTATTTTATTTTATTTTTTTAAATACAACTTGGTTAAATTATTTCAGTGTGTGTATAAGTACTTTTTGAACATTTTGAGCACAATTTCAATAATACTGTGATAATAATGATAACCGCAATAATTTTGGTCACAATAACCGTGATATGAAATTTTCATATCGTTACATCTGTATTCCAAACACACACTCATTCAACCTGTGCATGAGTCCACCGGTCAGCACCGACTGACTGACCGCTGGACATTGACCCTGTTCTGACCAGTGTCAGAGGATTCGCTGAGTATTAAAGAATGCCCGTCTGTTTGGGCCGTCTCAATGTAAAAATAGCCCTGATGTGTAAAAACAGTGTGTTGAAAATAGACAGGTGTGAGAATGCCAATAAGAGCTGCTACACACGAATATTGGAGCGGTAAAAGCAGCCTTTTGTTTCCATGTGGTGCTGTAGCTGCTGTTGTGTGCACTGTAACACTGGACTTTAACTGTTGGTGGAAATGTTGACAATACAACACTATAGGTCACCCACTGCTCTGTGTGTGTGTGTGTGTGTGTGTGTGTGTGTGTGTGTGTGTATGTATGTGTATGTGTGTGTGTGTGTGTGTGTGTGTGTGTGTGTGTATTGTTTTGATGATGTGCTCAGTGAGAAGATGACTTAAAAAAAATAAATAAATAAACATAAAAAGTGGAAGTCATGCAAGCCATAGAATTCAACCAACAAAAACACAACACAACGGCGCTGCCACCACACCAAAGTTTGTGTGTGTGTGTGTGTGTGAGATGACAGAGACGGAGCAGACAGAGCCTCAGTGCTGATGTGTTTACTGATAATACACACACACACACACACACACATCACACTATATTCATGTCTCATTCAGGATCCTACACAAACACACACACATCAACCAAACATCTCAGTCCTTTATTGACTGAAAACACATCTGAGGCAGTTATAAACACTGTTACTACGACTGACATGGCTGGGTGGGCATGTGGGTCTATGTTGGACACTTTAAATCATTTCCTCTGAAGTATGTTGCCTGAAAACAATTTAACAATTAAATCATCATTAGAATTAACATAAAATTTTGATACATACTAAACTAGAAGCACTCGGAGAGCGCAGACCTCCGCCAAGGCTGATCAGTGCCCCCCCCCCCCCCGATCACCACCAAAATTTAGTCATTTCTTCCTTATCCCATTTCCAACAAACCCTGAAAATTTCATCCAAATATGTCCATAACTTTTTGAGTTATGTTGCACACTAACGATCAGTGCCCCCCCCCGTGGGCCCCCCCACCCCCGATCACCACCAAAATTTAATAATTTCTTCCTTATCCCATTTCCAACAAACCCTGAAAATTTCATCCAAATCTGTCCATAATTTTTTTAGTTATGTTGCACACTAACGGACAGACAAACAAACAAACAAACAAACCCTGGCAAAAACATAACCTCCTTGGCGGAGGTAATTAATTATACATTTCTTGATATAATTTTAACATACACAACAAATTACTGAAATACTGGAACAACATACACAAACCAATATAAACAATTTTAACACTAGACTGAATTCAAAATAGTAAATGTTAAACAACATGAATTATAAACTATGGTATTTTTTTCTAAATAACACTGACTTTTGACATACATGACATAAAATATCAGGGTTTTGCTAAATAATTATAGCTATAAATGACTGATATAGTACAAACTGAAAAGACTTCTACTTTTCAACTAGAGAACCAGTGGCTCACAGTTACAAAGACATTTCTAAAGTTGAGTTCGTAAAAAGTAGTGGGGAGGTGAAGCTGATTAAAAATAATGAACTGTGTATGTTGAATCTGGATGGAACATCTCAGCTGCGACACCACAAACCTCATCACAGTTTCACATCATTTCATGTGTCGACTTTCACATCTCCATCAGCGTCCACACAGAACACTAGTTTCCTCAGCACCAAGGTTATTTTCGTTAACAAAAACTAACGAAATAACGAAAACTAGAAATTAAAAAAAACAGTTTCGTTAACTGAAATAAATAAAAACTATAATTAAAAGAAACTAGAAAAGCACTCACAGAGCACAGACCTCCACCAAGACAGATCAGTGCCCCCCCCCCAATCACCACCAAAATTTAATCATTTGTTCCTTGTGCCAGTATCAACATTTCCTGAAATTTTCATCCAAATTTGTCCATAACTTTATCACTTATCTTCCACACGGACAGACAGACAGACAAACAAACAAACCAGCCAACGCTGGCAAAAACATAACCTCCTTGGCGGAGGTAAAAAACGATAACTGAAATTGTATTGTGTGCTTACAAAACTAACTAAAACAGACAAATTATGGATAAAATTCCCTTAGTTTTCGTCTTTGCCAATGTGGGATTGATATGAAATCAATTTATTTTGCTGAACCCTGCTCAGCACTGTGACCTGCTGTCAAACAGTAGGTGAGCACAGACACAGTCCCACGAAGGGGCAGCAGAGGCTCCACAGTCCGACCCAGTCCGGCCTGCACCATGGATCAGCCTATTAGGACATTTCTGTGTTAATATTTGCACAAACTTCACCGTGCATTTCCATGTGACAGTCACAGGCCACTGTTTAGTCCAACCGTGTGCTTAAAGAACACACTATTACACAGGTGTCAAACATGCGGCCTGGGGGCCAAATCCGACCCACCAAAAGGTCCAGTCCAGCCCCTGGGATGAATTTGTGAAATGAAAAAATTACACTAAGATATGAACAATCCTTTTAGTTCAGGTTCCACATTCAAACCAATTCAATCTCAAGTGGGCAGGACCAGTCAAATACTATCATAATCACATCCTACTATAATGGACGTTTCTGTGTCTGGCACATGTTTGTCCGGCATGAGTTTGTCCGGTCGATGTCCCGATGTTGCAGCACGGGAGGGTGTACAGGTGCAATGCCACTGTTGCACTACGGGAGGGCACTATCGAACAATGGCACTATGGGTATAATGCCACTAGTATTAATAATGACAACTACAAATTCTTCTCTTTGTAAATGAAAATATTTTCATGTATTTACACTAAAAACAAAGTATAATTTCGCAAAAAATGTGAATAACCTCAAATATGCACAACCTGAAATGTCTTCAGAGAAATACAATTTTAACAAGATTCTGCCTGTTATTAACTGTTTTGTGTGTTTGTGGATCCACTGTGACCTGTAAGTTATAATGTACATGTGTAAATGATAAACTGAGGCAGAATATTGTTAAAATTACACTTATTTTTTCAGCTTGTTCATGTTATTCACATCTTTTGTAAAGACAGTTTGCAGATGTAAACCTTTTCATAAAGTAAATTTACTTTTTTCGCTCTAAAACATAGAAAAAAGTTTGAAGCTGACATTATTTATAGATTATTATGTTATTATTTTTCTGGTTCAGCCCACTGCAGATATAATTTAGCTGAATGTGGCCCCTGAACTAAAATGAGTTTGACACCCCTGCACTATAACAATCATGGCCATAATTCTGGAATATTAACTACAGGGTTCCTACACATTTGAAATTTCTAAATTCCAGACTTTTCCAGACCCTAATTTTCTGTTGTCTTGGTGAAAAAATTCCAACCAGTCTGTATACTTGGCTTTATGAGCCAGTCAGCAGTGAATTTTCATCAGCCCATTCTGAGTTCTGCCAACGCTCATACAAGACATGTTGAATATCTCGTTCCTGAAGAATGTGTGGACGTCACCTGTTTGTCAAAGCAGCTGTAAAACCTGACAACACATGGGCGGGCTTTAAGATGGGTTGGAGGAGGACAAGAGCAGAAGGCACGGCATTGAACTTGTCAATCTGCCCAAATGTTTTCTGGGATGCATAGCCGACTGTATGTGCTCTCACACAAACATTTTAGCTGCGGTAGCAAGAGCCTTAAAAAAACAGATGGATCAATTTCTGCTTTTACATATATATAATTTTATGTTTTAGAAAACGGAACAGTGGGAACAGTCTGGGAAACAGGAATATGCTTCCATACATACGTTCACCAGACCTGTGTCTTCATGTTCATGTTCACCTAACTCATATTCTTCCCAAAGTTTTTCAGAATTTCTTCAGGCTGTCCCTTGTTATTCACAATTATCCTACACGATATTCAAGCAAATTTTATCTTCTGTACTGCTGAACTTCTGTCTGTCAGTATTCTCTGAAATATCATGGACCAAATTTGTGGAATAATCTATGACCTGAACTTCAATTGATATCTTCTTTATCACTGTTTAAAAAGTATCTGAAAAGGACTTTAATTGATGAAAAAATGTAAGGCTGTATATCATCTGATTTGTATTTGATGATTTGTAATGAGATTTGCACTTTTATTGTTTTCACTTTAGTTTATTAATTCAGTTATATTGTATTTTTAATTATTTTTCTTTTTTTCTTGTGTATTGTTCATTTCCAGGGGAGCTATTCATATAAGCCTTTTTTGACTTCTAACCTCTCCTGCACAATGATGCTACTTATTTGAATGTTTTTTTGTTTTGTTTTGGGTTTTTTTTTCTGTTTTATGATGTGCAAATAAATAAATAAGTTCCCATTTTCCAGACTTTTCCAGACATGTAAATTTATAAAATCAAATTCCATACTTTCCATACTTGTGCAGGAACCCTGTAACTAAATTACCCATCAGTACAAAAATATCTTGCAAAAATGTGTCTGCAGCAACTGCTAAACAGGCAGCATGATGGAATGTTCACACATTATCAGTCTGATACGGACTGTCCATCTGCCCATCTGGAGGAAACACTGGGGTGTAATGAGTACCAGAGCACGCGCACCTCCATCAAACCAACCTGCCAACAGTCCAACAGGCAGAATCTGTACATCTGCACACTTATCCCTCCAAACAAAAGCCCTGGTCAGACCGGGTAATAACATCCACCCTGGAAAATCCCACCACATGAATAACGTATAAACATGTTTTAAGCCTCTGAATATTCAATCATCACTAAAGCATCTACCATGATGAGAACCAATAAAACAAATGTCAAACAAATGTCAGACTTGTCGTATCAGTATATAAGGTGGACTGACTGACCGAGTGTCACCAGTACAGGACCAGAAAATAGACACCTTAAATGCTGATGCCTGTTGAGTTTAAGGCTGCAGCAACTGTGACAAAAAGTCTACGGCAAAAATAGTCGACAACTAATTTAAACTGACAGGTCGCTGTGGCATCATGCACTTCTCTTTAAGGAAAAATGTTTATTTTATTACTGATTGCTACTCTTGAGTATTTATGTGATTGTTTAACAAACTTTGTTAGGTACTGGAATTGTTACACACAAATGCACTTTTGTTTAAAGGAAAAAAGTATTTTATTTCTGCTGCTGTGATATTCGTTGAATATTTGTTTACGAAACTTTATTATGCCTTTAATCATTGTGCTCCAAATGTGTTCAAGGAAAGAAAGTGTATTTTATTACTGAAATAAATAGAAGTAAGAGCCATTGTTTTTGTTTGGGTTTGTTTTCACAGATTATAATCTGATTAGTCCTTACAGTAGTGGATGCCTAGGTAACTCCTGAACTACCGTACTTTCCTGACTATAAGCTGTGTCCACCTCGTCTCCAACGTCTCACCATCGATTCATTGATGCCAAGCTTACGTGCAGCAGCTCTGTTTCCTTCTTTGTCAACCAGATCAATTGTTAGCCCAGAAAACATAAATTAGCTGCATCATTTTAGAACCACAGGTTCACAGTGTGTGGAAAACAGTAACGGCTTCTAGACCGCAAAGTACGGTAGTCATCAGTTGTGTTTGAGCAGCACAGTGAAGTACTGAAACAGTCCATGTCATATTTGTTCAACCTCCATTATCTTTGAGGCTATAGATAAAGTTCCTTAATTGCGTATCATGCAGGGACATGAGACTTGATTACAAGTGAACTCTGGAAAAGACATTATTAGAGACACCTTGTACAGTCAGGCGTGACCTGGTGGAGTCAAACCCGGACACTTGAGGTCTGATACATTAGGACACATTATGACAACTTGGTTAAGTTTCACCAAACATACACACACCACCGTAGCATGCCTGGTATCTTTCACACACACCCCAGAAATCGTTGCCACGTCATTCAATCACCCGACTCACTCACAATTGGTGGCAGCTTTTAAATACCCCCCACATCCGCATTCCACAGTATGTCAGCACAGAACAAACAGTGTAGGAAGCGTCAGAGCCACCGCTTATAGACAAACTCAGTACGGCAGTTTAACCCCGCTACTATGTCTACTTACTCATCCATATCGCTTCCAAACTACATTCATCTCTGTTCCGTTCTCCCGTTGGTTCATCATAACCATTCATTCCATTGCAGCAGAAGCCAGTCATCCTTTCATGCCAGACCACCAGCAGCCAAAACCCGGACTGGATTCCACACTGACTGGACTGGACTGACTGACGGACTCACTAACTGACAAAGCAGTGAAGACAGGGCGTGAGTAAAATCGTTTTTTTGTTTTATCTAAAGCCCTGGAATGGAACTGTGCACTTGTTTTTTATATAAATTTTGTGGATGAACTGATTTGGTTTTTTTTTCTTCTGATGATGAACTGATCTAAAACCAGAGTGGATGAACTGAATCTTTTTTTTATATATATATATATATATATATATATATATATTCTGAGAAACTGTGGAAAACCCGTAGCGGAATTTTTGGTTAAAACGAACTGAACTGTCTTTCTTTTTTTTTTTTTTTTTTTACCCTTTTCTTCTAAAAGACTGCTATAAACCTAAAGTGGAGGTTTTGTGTTTGATTTTGCTTGGTTGGTGGATTTTTTTGAGTTTGGACTTTGGGGTGGGGGTGGGGGGGGTGTGTGTGTTGGAATTTGTATGTTTTTGTGCATTCATTGTTTAATACATAACTTTGAATTTTAAATAGTTTAAATGTGTGATTTCTTTTTCTTGTCATTTAATGTGTAGGGTGTCTGTTTAATTTAGACTTGCATCCTTTGTGTAGTTTGAGGTACGACAAACAGACAAAAGACTGAACTGACTTTACATCTTAAATGTCAGGAGAGAGACCTGGCTGGAACCCCTTAAAAATCAATATAACAAAATAATATAAAATAAATAAATTAAAGCGTCAAACTCAAACCGTCACAACATGTTAATACAAGGTCTGAACAGGGCTGAAGGAGCAGCACTAACTCCTCCAGTGGACGTCCAGGGCTGAAGGAGCAGCACTAACTCCTCCAGTGGACGTCCAGGGCTGAAGGAGCAGCACTAACTCCTCCAGTGGACGTCCAGGGCTGAAGGGGCAGCACTAACTCCTCCAGTGAACGTCCAGGGCTGAAGGAGCAGTACTAACTCCTACAGTGGACATCCAGGGCTGAAGGAGCAGTACTAACTTCTCCAGTGGATGTCCGCCTACATGTCATGTGCACTACACACTGCAGTGGTCAGCTCAGTGTTTGTCCATCACACCCTGCAGTGGTCAGCTCAGTGTTTGTCCAGCAGATGATGCAAACACAGCAGAGTTCTTACCAGGGCAGGCCACTGGATGTGTTTGGCCTTGGGTCCCTGCAGCAGACCTCCTGCTCCTCCACCTGCTCCAGCTCCTGCTCCTCCTCCTCCTGCTGCTGCTGCTGCTGTTCCACCTCCACACCCTCCTCCTCCTGTGCCTGCTCCCTCCTTCCTCTTGGCCCAGACCAGCTGGTGCTCCAGTAGAAACAGCTGGAAATCCTCATAGACCTTCACCCACTCTCTTTTCTCCCACTCCTGGTCATCAAACTCCACGTATACCTGCAGATGATACAGAGACACACATGTGGTCAGAATTACTGCACATGCTCACGTACACTCAACACAAACATGTTGAAAACTTAATGCTTACAAGATGACAGACACTCTTATGGCAGATGTTCCCCTTTTTTTGGGCTTAGGTTTTTGATTTTGGGAGTTGAATTTGATACCGACACTGGGGTGAGATGGGCAAACGTCACACACACCGACATAGGCTTAACAGCATTTCACCCCAACAACACACCTGCTTTTCAGCATGTAATTACCATCATGAAGAGAAAAAGGAGGAGAAACAAGCGAAGGACAAACACAAGAAGGAGAACATGAAAGGACAAGAAAAGACAGACGGTTCAGGCGAATAATTCAGAAGGTAGTCATAAAAAATAGGTTCAATCACAGCTTAGTATAGTAATTTATGGTCATGATTAGAGGTGGGCGATATATATCACCTATGATAATATCCTAAACGTTGATTTGACCATGTGCAGTTTTACATTATGGAGTATTCATACTGAAAACAAACAGATGGTGCATAGATGTAAAGGAGAGGTGCATGAAAGTTCTCATTGGTCTAAGGATGTAATGATTACCGGTATAACGATAGACCATGGTAAAATTGCAGACGATTAGTATTACCGTTTAAATTCTAATTATCATGTTAACAGTGTTTGATTACCGCACTTTTAGGGGAAAAAATGCCCATGTAAAGATATGCTTTTATGTCAAATATTTGAGTATAGTTTTAATTTATTACAATTTTAATTTTATATACCTAATATTTGGAACCAATATTTACTTTTTGGTGATATAGTAGGTTAAAGTGAAAAAATAATAGGCAGTTGATATAAATGAAGTTGTGCTGAAAAAAAAGGTTCCAAACATAAAAAAAAAGATACGAAACATTTGTTTATGTAGTATATAAAGGCAAAATCAAAAGTACTGAAAAACGGACAAAATAGGCTCAGACCACTAAGCACTAAGGGTTAATATTTGAATGTTTCTGCCAACAGAAGGTACATTGTTCCAATTTTTTTTTTTTTTTTTTTTAAATACAACTTGGTTAAATTATTTCAGTGTGTGTATTAGTACATTTTGAACATTTTGAGCACATTTCAACAATACCACGATAATAATGATAACCGTGATAATTTTAGTCACAATAACCGCAATATGAAATTTTCATATGGTTACATCCCTATATTGGTCGAATGCGTGCCTCAGAAGACAATCACAGGACAGGAGGTCAGGTGGTGACTGGGCGGAACCAAAACACAACATGGTCTCACATGGAGGATATCTGCAAGAGTCTGTATCTGAGCGGATGATTTCATAGACAGAAGTGGGTCCACATCACTAGTCTGGAAACGGTTCGGTTTGGACCAGACTGATGTCGGCTAAACTATCGTTATATCCAGCTGGGGTACCGTAAAGGGGGGGTAAACATAACAAATTCATGTGGAGGTGGTCCAGTGGATACAGGTTAGAAGGTGTGAACATTTGGTGTAAGATCCGCAGTTTAACAGAGGAATAGAAGACATTACAGTTTAAGATCCTGTTCAAATGTTCATATTCTATTAGTTCAGAACTAACATCAGAACACTATTTTAGTTCAATCCCAACAAAGGAACTAACGTTATTTAATAAAAGAGTGTTAAATAATAATAAAGAAATATAAAGAAAAAACAAAACAACAAAAATGAACCTCCACAATATCTGCATTTGAATAAATACCTAAAATATCGATACAGTACTTTTTAATATTGATACAGTATTGTGAAATGAAATATCGCGATATATAGGGCTGTAAGAAAATATTGGTTCTGCAATATATTGCGGTAATTTATTTCACAATACTGTATCAATATTAAAAAGAACTATATCAAATGGGCTGTCTTCCCCAAACTCTCAATCAAGCCTCCATTTCCCTTCTCCTAAAAAACGGCAAGGACCCGTTAGTTTGCACCTCGTATTGTCCAATAAGTCTGCTGAAATTTGATTTTAAATTGCTATCCAAACTATTAGCACTACGCCTGGAATGTTTTCTCCCCCCTATCATTTCCTTGGACCAAACAGGGTTCATTCGAAACAGACACTCTTTCAATAACCTTAGACGTTTGTTCAATGTACTTTATAATCCCTCCTCTTCAAACACCCATGAAGCTGTAATATCATTCGATGCAGAAAAAGCATTTGATAGGGTTGAGTGGGATTACCTCTTTTATGCCTTGGAAAAATTTGGTTTCAAGAATAATTTTATTTCATAGATTAAGTTGCTTTATTCAGCTCCACAAGCCTCGGTCAGGATGAACAATATTCAGTCAGACTATTTCCGCCTTTATCGCTCTACTAGACAGGGCTGCCCTTTGAGCCCTGTTATTTGTAATCGCTAGTGAACCTCTTTCGATAGCCCTTCGGGCTAACCCCCTTATTACAGGCATAATTAGAAACGATGCACAGTTGAGAGTTTCCCTTTACGCAGATGACCTCCTTTTATATGTTTCAAACTTGTCTGTCTCAGTCCCTGCTGCTCTTGCCACCCTGCACTCATTTGGTCAAATATCTGGATATAAATTAAACTTAAAAAAAAGCAAAATATTTCCCATTAACTCCGCTGCTCAGATTTATCCTCTGGAAAACTTCCCCTTTAAAATTGCACAATATAGTTTTGAATATCTTGGAATCCATATTACTCATAAGTTTGAGGACCTTTACAAAGCCAACTCTGGCCCGCTATTGACCCGAATCCAGAAAGACTTTGAACGGAGGTGTCTGCTTAATTTGTCTTTGGTTGCGCGTGTCAACTCTGTCAAAACGAATATACTCCCAAGACTCTCCTACTTGTTCCAGTGTATACCACTCTTCCTTCCCAGATCTTTCTTCTGTAGACTAGATAGCCTGATTTCTGAATTTATTTGGAATAAGAAGGTTCCCAGGCTGCGCAAACAGTGTTTGCAAAGACCAAAGCCACTTGGTGGACTGGCCCTGCCAAATTTTAGGTTCTATTATTGGGCCACCAGTATTAGAATTCTTAAATACTGGCTCCAATACGAGAGTATTGATCCTCCCCCAGCATGGCTGGTTACAGAGGGAGGTTCAGCTAATCCAGTCTCCCTGAAAGCCTTAGTGCACTCCCCTATCCACTCCTCCACATCTCCTTATACCAAAAATGTGATTGTTAAGTCCTCACTCAGAATCTGGGTCCAGTTTAGGCGCCACTTTGGCCTACAGACATTTTCAATTTATGCATCACTAGCAGCTAATCATGCTTTTGCCCCTTCCCTCATAGACAGTGTTTTCTTAAGGTGGACAAAGTTTGGTATTTGTAACTTTAAAGATCTATATATCGATAACGTCTTTGCCTCTTTTCAGCAACTTTCAGATAAATTCTCGCTCCCCAAGCATCATTTCTTTAGATATTTACAAGTTCGCAGCTTTGTTCCTAACACATTTCCTAGCTTTCCAAATCTTCCCCCTGACTCAGCCTTGGATGGCTTCCTGACACCAATCCCTACTCTTAAAGGCTCTATCTCGTATATTAATCTTTTAGATTAGAGCCCCTAGGCTTAATAAAATTGCTTTGGGATGAGGACCTGGAGGTGGCACTGTAAGATGAAGTCTGGGCAGAGATTTTAAGACGGGTACATAAGTCTTCTATTTGCGCAAGACACTGTCTTGTTCAGTGCAAAATTGTACACCGTACATATTATACTAAGGAGCGATTGGCTAAGATTTATGATGGTGTATCTCCAACCTGTGAAAGGTGTCAGCAATCTCCTGCAAACTTAATGCACATGCGCTGGCATTGTCCTACTCTATACAATTATTGGACTGAGATCTTCAATACTTAGTCAGAGGTAGTTGGAGTAAAAATAAAGCCAAATGCCCTGTGCGCATTATTTAGAGTTTCTCCCCCTTACATCTCTAAGTTCAAAGGGGATGTTCTTGCTTTTGCAACTCTATTAGCTAGAAGACTAATTCTAATTAATTGGAAATCAACAACACCTCCCCATCATACCCATTGGATTAGAGATACTCTTTATTTTCTTAAACTGGAAAAAATCCGACTCTCTTTAATTGGCTGCTCCAGTAAATTTGGGAAACTATGGGACCCATTTCTTTGATTGGTCAAGAAGACAGATCTTTCACTCACCCCTGATTGACACAAAGATTGTCTTTGTTTATGCTACTCCTGATGTGAGGATAATTATGTGCCACTGCTCAGACTTGCGATGTGCTGATTGTAGTTAATTAATACCTGACTGATGTGATGGTGTTTCTATTATTATTTTTTTGTTTGTTTTGTTTTTTGTTGTTGATTCTGTCCTAGTCCTACCTTTGCTTGTTTGCTGAACTCCCTCCCTGCTCTTCCCCCCCTCACACACTCACACTCAGGACTCTAACACCCCCCAAAACCATCGCTACTTTAGTGCAAGTGATGCACATATGCACCTTGTTTGTTCTTTGTTACTCCTCTATTGCACTCTTTTATATTTACCTTCACACTCTTCTATGTTATTTGCACTTTGCACTTTCCCGTGTTATTTGCACTTTATGTTTACTGCACTGTGGGGGCCTTAGAGTCCAGTAATTTCAGCTCTCTCTGTATTCAATGTACATGGCAGAACTGACAATAAAGATGACTTTGACTTGACTTTGACTTTTTCATTTATTTATTTATTTTTTTTACTGTGGTTCTAGTATTATAAGAGTTGTTTGGGTATACATTAATACTTCAGTAATCACTCTCGTGATCTTTGGTTTTTCTTAAGAAAAATGTATAATTATCTCTTTGTAATTTTTCTGATACATTTGTATACATCTGCAAAACCAAATAAAAAAAAGTTTGAAAAAAAAAAAAAAAAACTATATCGATATTTTTAGGCATTTATTCAAATGCAGATATTGTGGACATTCATTTTAGTTTTTTAATCTTTCTTTTTTGTTTATGTTTGTTTGTTTGTTTTTGTTTATTTTATTTATTATCATTTAACACTATTAAATAATGTTAGTTCCTTTGTTGGGATTGAACTAAAATAATGTTCTGATGTTAGTTCTGAACTAATAGAATATGAACATTTGAACAGGATCTAAAACTGTAATGTCTGTAAAACAGAATTTCAGTTTTAACACAGGAACATTTTGTGATATAGCATTAGATCCTGGGATTCAATTCAATTCTTCAAGGAAATAATCATTTAAAAAAAGAAATAAACAAAAAAATTGCCTTTTTAACAGTATCATGATGTATCGTATCGTGATTTGTATTGTATCGACAGATTCTTGCCAATACACAGCCCTAGCGATATATTGCAGAACAGATATTTTCTTTACACCCCTTGTCGGCATTTTTCACATCGATTACAAAGAAAAAAAACGAGTCCCAGTCTGATCAGAGCATTAATGTGATGGTTCAGGCAGCACAGGAATGATGACAGAGACGACGCTGAGGATAGTCCATGTGAACGCCGACAGTCTCACCCTCCTGTTTCCCACTTCCAACAGAACCAGAAAAAGCAGTCGCAGCTACAGGGGGAGTACGAGCGTCAGAATAGAACAGCCACCTCCTCGCTTCATCTTCCTGCGCCTCATTACATACACGCTGCCCCTCCCCCCTCCATCCATAGGCAGAGGGAACAGGGGATCAACGGGTGCATCTCTCCTCAGTCAGCCCCCCCCCCCTCCCACAATGCCCTGCTGCACTGAAGGCAGCAGACAGTGAGTACATATCCCTTCATCCTAATGTGTGCGCCTACATTGTACTGTCTTCCTTTTGTTTGGCGTGACTGCACTCTGTCCCTGATGTTGGTTACTGTCTTGGTGCATCTCTGTCTCCATCTGCGTTCACCGCTGCCCTGCCCTGTCTGTGCACTTCTGTTCTGTTCTGGGCCATTCCAGGACACAGGAACCCTCCAACCCCTCTCATCCTCTTTCCTCACTCACACACCTCCCTCCAACCCAACTAGCCTCCATCTCTGAACATTTCTCTTTTCCATTTCCAGTATTTGAATTATAGGACATGCTTTTATACATTTTTACATACAATAAGATGACGCTCATTTGCAATTAAATGCTTAAAAGATATTCCATCCATCTTCTTCTTTTACTCCTTGTTATTAGTATGGGTGTACGAAAATATCGGTTCTGCAATATATTGCAATATTTAATTTTACAATGCTGTATCGATATCAAATAGCACTGTATCTATATTTTTAGGTATTGATTCAAATGCAGATATGGCAGAGGTTCATTTTTGTTTTTTGTTGTTCTTTTTTGTTAATAGTTTATTTATTATTGTTTAATGCTGTTTTATTAAATAATGGTTATTTGAATCATCCTAAAAGCACTTTTTACTATCTGAGAGGCAGATGGTAGTTCCTTTGTTGGGATTGAACTAAAATAATGTTCTGATGTTAGTTCTGAACTAATAGAACATGAACATTTGAACAGGATCTTAAACTGTAATGTTTGTAAAACAGAATTTAAATTTTAAGTTTTGACAGAAGAAAATTTTGTGATGTAACATTAGATCCTGTTGTGATCAAATTAAAAAAACATTGTTAAAATGTTACATTAAAATTTTTTTGTGAATATTTCTGTTGTAATTCAATTCTTCCATGATTTTTTTTTTCAAAAAGAAACAAAAAAAAACAAAAAGAAAAATTGCCTTGTCAACTGTTTCGTGATATATTATGATATATTGTATAGTGATCCTAGTATTGTGATTTGTATTGTATCGCCAGATTCTTGCCAATACCCAGCCATAGTTATCAGACATACTAAGAGAAAAGGGATCAAAAGCTGAATTTTGGAGGTATGATGTCAAATTAAAATTGACATAAAAATGCTTTATATTTTGTGCACACCTGACAGTGGAATACGCTCCAAACCTACACGTTTTACTGTCCAACTGCAAGAACCTTATATTCAGGATAGATTTTTAATTAATTAGGCTATAACCCATGTTCTTAAAGGACTGATATTCTGCTTTTTTAACTGGAATTCTTCCTTTTCCCACATTTCCCTGTGGTCTCCATGAACTGTAAAGGCTCTGCTTGGCTCTGAATTCTTCATTCATTCAACTCCACAGGTCTGTCTTCAACCCTATTTCTGAGGAATGACACCAAAAAGGTGGTTTGGAGCGCTGGCCCTTTAAATTCACAGGAGACACTTCTGGCCCCACCCCCTCCAGGTTGTCAGCTGTGCCGCTCTGTCCCATTCAACCAACAACTGAACATCTGAGGTAATGGGCTCCAAGTTTGGACATATTTTCAGTATGGACTGCAACCGCTGCTGCTGGCAAACAATTATGGAGAAATACTGGAGAAAGGTTGGTCTGAAGTCTGGACCTGATATGTGCAAATGTGGAGACGGAACTAGTAAGAGATGCAACTAATGAAGAAGGAATTCAAATGAAAGAAAAGAAACAAAAATTGAGCAAAATAATGAAAAAAATTAACAAAGCCGAACAAAAATCGAGCAAAATGATAAAACAAATGAAAAAACTGAACAGAAATCAACAAAATGAACAAAAATGAACAAAACCAAATGAAAATCGAGCAAACTAAAGAAAAAAATGAAAACCAAACAAAAAATTAACAAAATAAAAAAAATAAACAAAACCAAATGAAAATCGAGCAAAATTATGAAAAAAATTAAGAAAACCAAACGAAAATTAAGAAAAATGACAAAAATGAACAAAACTGAACAGAAATCGAGCAAAATAATGACAAAAAATGAACAAAACCGAACAAAAATCAAACAAATATAATGAAAAAAAATGAACAAAACTGAACAGAAATTGAGCAAAATAATGAAAAAAATGAACAAAACCGAGCAAAAATTGAGCAAAATAATGAAAAGAAAATGAACAAAACGGAACGAAAATCAACAACAATGAAAAAAAAATGAACAAAATCGAACGAAAATTGAGCAAAATAATGAAAAAAAATGAACAAAACTGAACAGAAATCAACAAAATAATGAAAAAAAAAAAAAAAAGAAAACCGAATGAAAATCGAGCAAAATAATGAAAAAAAAATGAACAAAACCGATATGTGCAAATATCGTAAGTAGTTATAGACAGAGCTAATTAAGAAGGAATTCAAACAGGTTGTAGAAATCCACTGGATTTGTGTCCAAATGAATCTAAAGATAGTTTAGCAGCAGCTGGAGGGTTCCAATTCAAACTGTCTGAACTATTAGGGTCCAAATACACACAGAAATGAACCACAGACTAAGAAAAGTGGGTTAAGACAAATATGAACCATTTAAAGTATACACATCACCACATTCATACCTACTGTACAAGTATGTGCACATACACAGAATAAATCATTTGTTTTTTTCATTATCTAATACTCATCACTATTAGTATGGGTAGTACTAGGGATGTATCGATTACCGGTGTAACGATAAACCACGGTAAAATTGCACAGTTAGTATTACCATTTAAATTCTAATTATCATGATAACCATGTTTGATTACTGCACTTTTTCAGAAAAAACACCTATGTAAAGATCTGCTTTTATGTCAAATACTTGAGTATAGTTTTAATTCATTACAATTTTAATTGTATATGCCTAATATCTGGAACCAATATTCCCTTTTAAAGTCTTTGAAAAGGTTTGTTAAGCATCTTTGTGTTATTTATCC
This sequence comes from Sphaeramia orbicularis, assembly GCF_902148855.1. Lineage (NCBI taxonomy): Eukaryota > Metazoa > Chordata > Actinopteri > Kurtiformes > Apogonidae > Sphaeramia > Sphaeramia orbicularis. The sequence goes on along the minus strand of NC_043975.1, from coordinate 42,863,726 downwards.
AATAAATTATATACATTTTTCAAATCGGCCTTTTATGTTGATATAATAGGTTAAAGTGAAAAAAATAATAGGTAGTTGATATAAATGAAGTTGTGCTGAAAAAACAGATACCAAACATGGGTATAGTAAACATTTGTTTATATAGTATATAAAGGCAAATCAAAAGTACTGAAAAATGGACAAAATGGACTCAGACCACTAAGGGTTAATACTCGAATGTTTCTGCCAACAGAAGGTACATTGTGCCTATTATTTTATTTGTTGTTTTTGTTGTTTTTCTTTCAAAATACAGCTTGGTTAAATTATTTCAGTATGTGTATTAGTACTTTTTGAACATTCTGAGCACAATTTCAACAATACTGTGATAATAATGATAACTGTGATAATTTCGGTCACAGTAACCGTGATACGAAATTTTTATATCATTACATCCCTAGTATGGACAAAATCAAAAGATCTAAATGTTGACTGGGTGTTCACTGCCTTTGAGCTGATTTGCACTTTCTCCTACATCATCCCACTAAGCAGCAGTTGTCCTCCATTCTTCAAAGTACAGCTGTACAATATATCGTTTGAGCATCATCACTGCAATGTACGTGCACACAATAGTCACATCGCAGGTCCTGCAATGTAGGAGGTAAATGAACTGAACGTGTTCTCATCTAAGGTTCATCCATTGTACCTGACACACACTACACACAGACATCCACCAATCACAAACATTCTTAACCACCCAATGAACAAGAGAAAATCAATGTAAATGAAGACCTGGTGCCAAAAAAGAAAAGCAGCGTCAGTTATCTGGAATTATTTCAGCTACAGAAGGATGAAAGTGAAACATGTTCTGTGTCCACAGTGTCTGACACCTGTCCACACAACCAGAGGAAACACAACTAATTACTAGGGCTGTGTATCGGCAAGAATCTGGTGATTTCCCTCTCACTCCATCAGGCAGAACAGGATGAACCATGACAACGCGAGTCTGACATTCTTGTTGAACCTGCTGTGTCAATCACTTCAGGTTTTGAGTGTGTAAAACCAAGTGCACTTTAACCAGTTCACCTCCGTGTGTGTGTGCGTGCGTGTGTGTCAGGTCTTTGTGCGAGCTGCTCCACTGACTCTCACTCATTCATCTGCATGTAGACAGCTAACAGTCACACACAATAGCGGTGCAGTCCAAACCCAAAAGCCCACAGTGGTTGGTGGTGATGTCAGTGGGATCCTTCTGCACACACTGATCACTATCAGAAAACACATGACAACACTGACACCTGGTTGGTTCGTGTGCATCTGCCTGCTCTCAGAGTACACCCCGCATTCACAGAAGAAAAACAGACACATGAGAAGAATGATAAAACTCAGCATCTGCCGAGTCTGTTGCTATGGCAACCACAGGCAGTCACGAGCCTTGGCCACGGACACATACACAGAGGCCTGTATGAGCCTGAACCAGAACAAAGGCATTCCATATTTACACACAGGACTGTGTCATCTAGGGCTGAACTATAAAACCACCTGGACCAATGGGGCCACGGCAAAATGTATGTTTATAACAATACAAGGCTTTGGATATTTGTACTTGATATGAACAGAACTAACGACCACATCACAGAGCAGACAATACCACATCAACAGCCAGTCAGTCTGCAAACTGTGGTGTGAAAAGTAAATGGGGACACGTCGACACTAACAGAATACTGGGCTGACACTAAGAATGTCCTCCATGTTTTACAGTTATTTAGTTATAGGCTCATGTACCATTCCTGGACTGTGTCACAGTTCAGACGACTAAGACTCATAAACCTGGACACGTGTACTCTAGTGACCACAGAGCAGTTCAAACTATAAAGACTGGTTTTCTTTTTCAGAACGCGGTTGTGCTGGTTCAGCTGGTACTAGGGATGTAACGATATAAAAATTTCATATCACGGTTATTGTGACCAAAATTATCACAGTTATCATTATCATTGCAGTATTATTGAAACTGTGCTCAAAATGTTCAAAAACTACTTATACTGAATATTGAGAAAAAAAAAACAACAAAAAAAACAAATAACATAATTGGCACAATGTACTTTCTGTTGGCAGAAACATTCAAATATTAACCCTTAGTGGTCTGAGCCTATTTTGGCCGTTTTTCAGTACTTTTGATTTTGCCTTTATATACTATATAAACAAATGTTTACTATACCCATGTTTGGTATCTTTTTTTAAGCACAACTTCATCTATATCATCTGTCTATTATTTTTTCACTTTAAACTACTATATCAACATAAAAGGACAAAAAAAAAAAAAAAATCCGATTTGAAAAATGTACATAATTTATTGCATAAATAACACACAGATGCTTAACGAACCTTTTCAAAAGATTTTAAAAGTGAATATTGGTTCCAAATATTAGGTATATACAGTTAAAATTGTAATAAATTAAAACTATACCCAAATATCTGACATAAAAGCATATCTTTACATAGGCATTTTCTCCCCTAAAAGTGTGGTAATCAAACATGGTTATCATGATAATTAGAATTTAAATGGTAATACTAACCATCTGTAATTTTACCGCAGTTTATCGTTATACCGGTAATCGTTACATCCCTATCTGGTACCAAGTAAGTGTGTTGTGTGACAGTCATTGTTGACCAACACAGAAAAATGCAGCTGATCCCAGACTCAGCTCTGTCCAGTGCACTGAAGGTACATGATGGGTGTCAGGATGAAGTGTGTACAGATGAAGAGGTCAGAAGGTGGTTTAAAGGTCGATACAATAATGACATCTGCACCAAGAAAAAGACAATAACCAAGGAACTGACAGACCCCCCCCACCAGCCCCCTGCCCGAAAATAACTAAGTAAATGAGTCTAAGCTGATGGACATTAACTTACTTTGACTTATATACTGGATGACTATTTCACTGAACACCAGATTATTAAGCAATATTCTATACCTGGAACTGAACATCAAAGCAGCCATAAAAACAGGACGGTGGAACAGATTTTTGTGCTATTCCCTTCAAAATCATTTCAAAAATCTAGTATTACGAATTTTGAGTTACATTAGAGCCTCTCAAAAAGTGGAAAATTATGTGGAAATAGAGATAACATATGAAGTGTATTACTGGTCAGAGAAACACTCATACTTCAATCATTTGCTGAGATAAGACAAGACCTGCACAATTAACCCAGTCACAACTGTCAATCTACAGTATCTCATACAGCTGCAGCAATTTAACCCTTTAGTTTGTGTCCAGTGATGAGGCTATTTGGTATTTTGGAGAAGTACTGTGGAAAGCCACTGTATTTTAAATGTATTTTAACTGTGACAGGCCTAGTTATAATAGTTAGGGTTTGTAGGATGCAGTCAGAGTTGGAACAATTTTCCTTATTAGTTGTCAACTATCGAAGTAATTGGCAAGTATTTTCTTGAAATTCTTAAAGTTTAATGTACGGATTAAGACCAAGATTATGCTGCATCAAATAGTAACATTTATGTTTCTTTTGTAATTCAAGTTTTTATTTGATTTTGTTATGGAGAATTTACATGTTTTACATTCACATGCACATATAACATTTTACCATGCTGTTTTTCTATATTTCTTTTTTTTTCAGACAAGAAAAAAAATATCTATCTGTACAACTGTTTTTCTGTATCTCCAGTGTCTTCACTTCTTGATTTCTTACCCCCCCCTTTTTTTTTTTTTAAAAACAACACAACATTAATTAAAATAATAATAATAATAATAATTTTAATAATACAAACAACAGTAATATAGTAGCTAAACAGCAGTGGGTGTCACAATTTGTTCCTTTTGAGTGTTCATAAAGTCCATCCATGGTTTCCAGCATTCTTCAAATTTGTCATGTTCTAGTCTCAAAGCAAATGTGAGCCTCTCCATCAGGGAAATTTCTTTAGCAAGCTCTATCCAGTCTTCTAATGTGGGTCGTTTGTCAGTCATCCATTTTCTAGTGATCACTTTCTTATGAGCAACCAACAAAAAATTTAACATTATGTTTCATGAAAAACTGTATATATGTCTTTAGTCATCAGTGACAGTAAAGTGAATACTTTCAGATTCATTACATGAGATTTGGGAGACACTGATCCAAACTTTTCAGCTTATTCTGACATTTTATATACACCAAATAAAAAATAGCTAATAAAAAAGATAACAAGAACTCAAAAAAGAGTCTCTGGTTGCAGCTGTAGATGCAACAGACTGTGGTGCACATGACGAGGCCTTTAATCAGACAGACAGACAGCACCAACTGATGCCAGGTCAGAGACACAGATGTGACACTGTTGAAATTGCCCTAGTGTAAGGATGAAGTGTTCATCTGTACATCTATACGACTGTATATATCTGAATGTGCAGTACAGCGCTGGATAATCTGCCCATCAATAACAGCTGCAAAGCTACTGTGTGGATGGCTGCACCGGGAGCTGCCAGCAGCCAATGAGCACGAGGCACGAGAGCCGACGACCAATGCGAGAGGAGCAACAGAATCAGCCTTTTAAACAGAGCGCCAGAGAAACACACAACAGCAACAATGTAGGACGTGATTAGCAACGATAAGTACAAATGGGAACGCTCTAGTGCTTTCCTCCAGTGATCTACGATCCGTCTGAAAGTGAACAAGTGAAGATGTACTTTGAACATGTGTCTCTTTTTTAATGCCCTAATACAGTCGAACCCACCGTTTCTTTCTGTCACTCTGTGTGCTTTAACCCTTTGATGCATGAATTATGAGAACCTTAGTTAAGAATTTTTTTCCTCAGTGTTTTTATTCCTCTTTAGGCATGAAAAAACAGTGATTGAAATTTTTTTAATGAACCTATTTTTTAATCTGTTACAAAAATGTCCACTCAGCTGGACACCATGCATTTAATTTTTGAAGCAAAGAAGCATGTATACAATATCAGAAAGTCATATACTGTGTGAAAACTATGAGATAAAATCATTTTTAATGCAGCTAATCTGATGTTTTCACACAATTATGCATACTCTAATACTAGTTATTACTCACTTCATAGCAATAAGATGCCAAAAAAATTCCTTTTTGTTTAAGAAAACTGTTAATTACGTCTAATAACAACTAGCAATTGATTTACACTCAAACATGTTAGTGCAGATCAGGTTTATCAAGAACAGCAAAGTTAGAGTAATGGTATGAATTACAGTGTTTGTGATGGTGCATAACCGTCCACTGTGTTGGCTGATATGCAACTAAAACAACAAAACCCATGAATATACAAGAACAGCTGTAGAATAGCTGTCCACTGTAGTGACCACTGTGTATGAAAGGGTTAAGTTTGTGCACGGACACAAACACAGAGCCACACACTCTCACAGTGTAAACTCCATCCAGCTCTCCAAAAAAACTCTAATCTGATTTATTGAGCTTGACTGCACAGAAAACATGTAGACTAGCAGGCTAAAAAGCCTCCTTTATCCCCTTTTACACTCCCACCCCCCACACTACAGACAGGCCAACACATAAAACAGGAAGAGTCCAAAGTGCACACACTCAGTCAGACAGATGGTCAGGCTGTTCCAATCCAGAGCTGTTGGCCTCCACTAAAAATGTTTTCACAGTATACATTAGTACAGTGGCAGCTGCTCATCTTTCAGAGAGGGGAAGCTCATTGTCGGCTTACATTAAAAAAATGGTCAAGTTATTTAAACATAAATTCGACCCTCCGTTCCTTTTTAAGAAACGGTCAAGTTATCTAAACATAAATTGGGCCCTCCGTTCCTTTTTAAGAACATGGTCAGTGACCTTATCGTACCAAGTAAACATGGAAACGCTGAAATTATGTTAAATTGAAACAATGTACAATGAGTGTGTTTTATTTACAGTGCAAGAAATAAACAAGTAATTTCATAGTGGTTTCTCTCTCGATTTCACAAGCAGAATGCGTGACGGTATTAAACTGAACTCTGTCAAGTGAAGGAGTAGATCTCAAAATAGCTGCCAATCAAACGGGATTCAGCCTTTCGACTGATCCTCCAATCAGCACGTAGAAGCCCGGCGTCCAGCCCAGCCAAGCTCCACCCACAGCTCCATTCACCCCCAGAGACGCCGAGCTTCCAGGGGTGGGACAACATTGTGGCATTTATCCAATTACCGTCCGGTTTTGAGGAAATGAGAAAAACTGTTCCATGAAGTCCCACTGAAGTCCATGGACGCCAAGCGTCTATGGGCAAATGCACTGACCATAGATCGTATGAGAAAACAGCGCAACGGGAATGTATGAGAAGTTAACAACATCGAGTCCGCTGATTTGTGATAAAGCTGATTCTAAACGAACTCGTCCTTGAGATGAACGTGTTCTAACACATTTGTAGTCAATGAAATGTCAACACAACCGTACATATTTAACCATTTAATTTTCAGAATTTTATTCATTATTACCTCTGCCAGGAGGTATTGTGATCACTTTGCTTTGTGTGTTTGTTTGTTTGCGTGTTTGTTTGTTAGCAACTTTATGGGAAAACTATTCCAACCATCTTTACCAAATTTTACCCACAAATAGGCCTAGGCCCTGGAATGAACCCATTAAATTTTGGGCCAAGTAGGCCAAACTTCAAGGTCACAGCAAGATCACAAAATCTCAAATTTTCCTATCTCTCATCATTGAGCAATTTCTCAAAACTCATAAAAAATTCAAAACGACTCCAATTAGCCTCCAATTTGATACACCTGTAGCTTATAACAATATCTTCTATCTGGCACAAAATTGTCCACATCCACTGTGGAATGTGGAATCTGTGGACATTTCAATTTAACATTGAAAATCCCATTTATGACACATTTTTCATTATAAATCAACCAATATTGATTGGAATTTAATATAATTTGACATACACATGACTGGTACCAAGCTTCAACTCTGTACGAAATATCGTTCCGCTCCATTTCTCTTCCGTTACGCTCTGTTGACTTTTGTTATTTTTTATGCACCATTTTCAAAAAAAATCATGAAAAATGCAATTCATGAAATATCATTATGAAATTTGTTTTGCACATCCATAGTTTAAAAAGAAATAGTCGATCCACACATGCACACTGTTCGGGGTGCCTTGTGGAGGTTTGCGTTCTCTGAACACTTGTTTAGATTTTATGTTGGAAAAAACAGCATATAAACACCTTTAAGATCAATGTAAAAGAAATGAGCGAACTACAAGTTTTCAACATGTTTTGTATCTTTGTTTAAGGCTGCAACTAATGATCATTTCAATAGTCAACTAATCAGCTACTGTAACGACTAGTTAACTAGTCAGATTAGGAACTGCAAAAAAAAAAAAAAAATGGCTTACATATTTATTGCGGCAATAAAACACATTCTCTCCTTTAACAAGAACATTTGGTGCACAACACTTAGAATACATAACAAAGTTTGTAAAACAAACAAATAAATACTCAAGACTTGGAATCAGCATTAAAATAAACATCTTTCCTTAAACAAAAGTGCATGATGTCACTAATGACCTGTCAACTACTACATTAGTCAAGCAGTCATTGCCATCTTATCTTTATCTTGCTGCATCTTTTGAAAACATCACAAGAAAAAAATTAAATTAACTTCTTAACTGCTCAGCTTCAACTTTTAACCATTCAGCTGTAATAACAGTAAAAGGAAATGCCGAACAAACTTCTTCTCATGGCTCCAGTAAACACACTACTTACATTTCACAAATATTAAATCCCCACCATTAAAAAGATTATGTCCCAGAGAAGAAAAAAAATGACTAAACATGAATGAGGTTTTGCTTTCTGACAATAATGAAAAATGCTTTAACAGTAAAATCTGGATTTCTCTGTTTCTTCAGTTCAACACTACCTTCAGGTGTTACTGCACTGTTCAGATTTTTTGGGTGAAATCCGATTTTTTTTGTGTGTGTGCTCTTTCATGTTACACATTAAATGCAACTTCTATCAGTTTTGAGTCTGAACTGAATGTGATCCTGAAGTGACCCACATGCACTAAAGAGGTCCTGATGGAATACAAGACCACGAAGACACACACTGTGTTTACAGAAGGAAATATGGAGGCGCCTCGTCTGGGCCTGTGTATCGCAGATAAATGTGACCTGGCTGTTCAGACTGAAGTCACATTGGATTTAGAACCACATATGAAAGAGGCCTAGGTCGAATTTAGGACCACATACGAAAGATGCCTGGGTTTGATTTAGGACCACATATGAAAGAGGCCTGGGTCGGATTTTGGAGCACATACGAAAGAGGCCTGGGTCAGATTTAGGACTACATACGAAAGAGGCCTGGGTCAGATTTGAGCTGTTCAAACTGTCTTTAAGGCCCTTTTTAGACTGGGTATCAGAGTCTGTTGGACCCCAAAGTCCACTTAATTACATCAGTGTGAATCAAGGTTCTAATAGTTTTGGATTTTTCATTATAGTTTAGTTCTATTTAGTTAGTTTTTTTTTTCTCTAATTCAGTTAGTTTTAATTCGTTTTAGAGCAGGTTTGATAGGTTTTATTAGTTTTCATTTTTTTCTAAACGCTTAGTTTTAGTATTAATTTTTTTTTTTTTTTTTTTAATATCTTTTCTATTCTTCTCCGTCGTATTCAAATAAATCACAGACAGGACTCTGCTGCTTTCTCCCAACTTTAGTCTCCATGTTTCCAGGTACAGCGGGGACCAGAGGATGACTGTAAGCCACAAGTGACGGACCGTTAAATATCATATGGTGCCAGCAGCTAAAATTGCTAGAGCAAAATAAATCGCTTTCGTATCAATCCGACATAGACAAAGACAAAAACAAAGGGAATTTTATCTATAATTTTAATACATTTAAGGTAGTTTTGTAAGCACATAATACGGTTTCAGTTGGTTATCATTTTTTTTCTTTTAATTATAGTTTTTATTTATTTCAGTTAACGAAAAGGTTTTTTCAATTATAGTTTTCATAATTTTGTTAGCTGTCGTTAACGAAAACGTTCCATGTGCCAGTACTATACCACAGTCCAGCTGAGAAGGCAGTCCCTTTGTACGGACTGTGTGGATTCCAGTACAGAACTTTGCAGTGTGAAAGCAATCTATACCCGAGACCAGAGGTGACCTAATCACTGTACCAGCCTTGGATCCGCGCAGCACAGGCTCACCTTATCAACCGAACCGCTCAGTGATATATCAGGGACAACAAAGGTCACTCCTCTTTGCCTCAAACAGGCTGATAGATTGAAAAGTATTGCGGTCATTGTAGACAAATGAATAGAACAGTCGCTCAGCTGATGACATAAGGGTTTGTCACTTCTGCGTTTGTTGGATTATCTACAGAATTCCTTCCACACCACCACCACCTACTGCACAGGTGTCAAACATGCGGCCCAGGGACCAAATCCGGCCCACCAAAGGGTCCAATCTGACACGCGAGATGAATTTGTGAAATGCAAAAATTACACTGAAGATATTAATAATCAGTCCACATACAGACACACACAGACCAATTAGATTTCAAGTGGGTCAGAACCAGTAAAATATTATCATAACTATAAACAATGACAACCCCAAATTTTCTCTTTGTTTTTTGGTGCAAAAAAGGAAAATTACATGAAAATGTTTACATTACTTACTATACTTTTCTAAAAAATGTGAATAACCTGAACAAATATGAACAAACGGAAATGTCTTAAGAAAAGTAAATGCAATTTTAGCAATATTCTGCCTGTTGCTAAATGTTTTGTGCGATTGTAATGCAAACTGTAATGCACTTGTGTAAATGATTAACTGATAAACCAAGGCATAATATTGTTAACATTGCACTTGTTTTTCTTAAGACAATTCAAGTTGTTCATGTTATTCAGATTTTTAAGGAAACTTTGTAGATGTAAACTTGATCATAATATAATTTTGCTTTTTTCACTGTTATTTTACTGGTTTGCCCCACTGGAGATCAAATTGGGCTGAATGTGGAACTGAACTAAAATGAGTTTGACACCCCTGACCTACTGTTTCAGCCCTGGAACACCCACTCGTACTCAGGCTATTTTAATGCTATGTGCTTGTGAACGTAACATCTGCAGTAAAGGTGTGATTGTACCCAGGTACAGCACAGATCCACATACCCAGTGTGAAAATGCCCCAACAGATCAGATACAGGTCACATATTAGCAAAAACATGGGATTTGGGTCACATTAGCCTGCAGTGTGAACGCAGCCTAAGTGGAAGAATGGAAGGAAAACTGTGGTTCTGTTGAAATGTGATTAACCACAGATGAACAGTGACCATTCGTTACCAACCACCCACAGTCCTTTGGGGATGAAAGCTGGTAAGCAGTCCTTGATCTACCAACAGTTTTAGTCTGAATGCACCTCAACCACTAAATGAAGACACATAGTCCTGTAGCTAATGTTTTTTTAGGAATCACCTTCCAGGAGAAAGAGCAGAGTACATGAACCAGCTGTTAACTACATCATCATGTGTGGAAAGAGCCGGCACTATTCGAAGGGAAGAGGGAACAAAGGGACACGGTGACATGGCAGCTAACTCTGAAGAACAGCATTGAAGTCACCGAGACCTGCAGCTGCCTAGCAGAAGACATAAAGAAAGAAAACTAATAAGATGACAAATGACAGAGGGAAACTAATAAGAGGACAAATGACAGAAGAATGAAGAGGGCTGGAACAATAAAACAGAAGAATTGGTGTATCAAATAAGTGTGAATGTCAGTGAAAAAAAAAGGAGAACAGGGTGAAAAAAGAGGTAATAAGGAAGCTTAGTGTTAAAAACAGAGTAATAAATGTGATCAGAACGAGGAGGGAAAGCTGAAAGACAACACTGAGCATCAGAGGCAGGAGACAGAAGAGTTATTTTCTTTGTTGACTGCATCCATGCTCTGCAAAGGAAATCTGCATTAGACGCAGTAGGCCTGTGCATTTAATCGATTTTAAATCGAAATCAGATTTTTTAAATTAGGACGATTTTTTCGATTTCATCTCGCGCCTCCAGGCCGTGCTGCTGCGGGCTACCATAAGCTCCTCCTCCAGGCTACCGTAGGCTCCTCCTCCAGGCTACCAGTAGGCCCCTCCTCCAGGCTACCAGTAGGCTCCTCCTCCAGGCTACTGTAAACTCCTCCTCCAGGCTACCGTAGGCTCCTCCTCCAGGCTACCAGTAGGCTCCTCCTCCAGGCTACCAAAGGCTCCTCCTCCAGGCTACCGTAAACTCCTCCTCCAGGCTACCGTAAGCTCCTCCTCTAGGCTACCATAGTCTCCTTCTCCAAGCTACCAGTAGGCCCCTCCTCCAGGCTACCGTAGGCTCCTCCTCCAGGCTACAATAGGCTCCTCCTCCAGGTTACAATAGGCTCCTCCTCCAAGCTACCGTAAGCTCCTCCTCCAGGCTACCATAAGCTCCTCCTCCTATCTGTGACATCGGTCTTTAACAGAAGTCCATGTAATGACCACGGACCTTAAATGTGTGACGGGTCTATAGTAGTGATACCAATGTTAGCTGTGGTTTCAAACACAGATCCCCCAGTTCAAATAGAACTGCATGGGGATTAGACCCGCACAATATATTGTTTGAGCATCAGCATTGCAATGTACATGTGCACAATAGTCACATCTCAGGTCCTGCAATGTAGAAGGGAAATGAACTCAATGTGTTCTCATCTAAGTTCATCCTGGGTACCTGACACACACTGCACACAGACATCCACTAATCACAATTGTTCTTAATCAGTTTGCTGGGGCAGACCACGCCCCCTGCACATGGAATGAGTTGTTGGAAACAACATTGAAAAATGAGCAACGAACAAAAGAAAACCACCAAAGACTTGGTGCCAAAAACAAAAGCAGCGTCAGTTATCTGGAATTATTTCAGCTACAGAAGGATGAAACTGAAACACGTGTTCTGTGTTCACAGTGTCTGATACCTGTCGAAACACAACTAATTAGTTTGACCATTTATGTCAGCACCACACAGATATCATATCCTCCTGAAGAGTTTTTCGTATCGCAATATAATTTGCAGGGTTAAAAAAAAAAATTGCAATGTCAGTTTTTTCCAATATCGTGCAGCCCTAATGGGGATCACTCATCTTACATTGTCCCATATGGATCCGTACCATACCGTCTTCTTCCGATCTGGGTCGCAGAGGCAGCAGCCTCAGCAGAGGAGCCCAGACAGCCCTCTGCCCAGACACATCCACCAGCACTGGGGTAATCCAGAGGTGTTCCCAGGCCAGACCACAGATAAAGAATCCCCCAGTGTGTCCAGTGTAGGGATGTAACGATATGAAAATTTCATATCACGGTTATTGTAACCAAAATTATCATGGTTATCATGATTATCGCGGTATTGTTGAAATTGTGCTCAAAATGTTCAAAAAGTACTAATACACACACTGAAATAATTTAACCAAGTTGTATTCTGAAAAAAAAAAACAAAAAACAAATAACCAAATAAAATAACAGGCACAATGTACTTTCTGTTGGCAGAAACATTCAAATATTAACCTTTAGTGGTCAATATAACATAAGTCAGTATGTGATATCAGCCAGTGTTGGCAGATACTGACGTCAGGCCGATCTATTGGTTCAGTCTCATTTTCTACATCAGAAACACAGACAAACTAGAAAAGCACTCGGAGAGCGCAGACCTCCGCCAAGGCAGATCAGTGCCCCCCCCCCGATCAAACCCAAAATGTAATCATTCATCTCTTGTGCCAGTATCAGCATTTCCTGAAAATTTCATCCAAATCCGTACATAATTTTTTGAGTCATCTTGCTAACTATATTAAATTCCAATCAATATTTGTTGAGTTATAATGAAAAATGTGTCGTAAATGGGATTTTCAATGTTAAATTGAAATGTCCACAGAGTCCACATTCCACAGTGGATGTGGACAATTTTGTGCCAGATACAAGATATTGTTATAAGCTTCAGGCATATCAAATTGGAGGCTAATCGGAGTCATTTTGAATTTTTTATGAATTTTGGAAAATTGCTCAATGATGAGAGATAGGAAAATTTGAAATTTTGTGACCTTGCTGTGACATTGAACTTTGGCCTACTTGGCCCAAAATTTATTGGGTTCATCCCAGGGCCTAGGCCTATCTGTGGGTACAATTTGGTAAAGATGGTTGGAATAGTTTTCCCGTAAAGTTGCTAACAAACAAACACACAAAGCAAAGTGATCAGAATACCTCCTGGCGGAGGTAACAATCAGAAAAAAACAGCAAGAGGGACATCACTTCAACACACAACTGATGAACTGTAGTAAGTCTGGTGAAAAAAACACTGACTGGTTTTCCCCTCATGTTGGGTAGATCATGCAGACAATGGATCCTTTACAAAACAGAAGGTTGAAGATAGTCACACAATTTTGAGCCAGATACAAGATATTGTTATAAGCTACGGGTGTATCAAATTAGAGGCTAATCGGATTTGTTTTGAAACTTTTTGAGTTATCTTGCTAACAAACAAACAGGCACGGGAGGCAGATCTGGCTTGGCGGAGGTCTGCTCTCTCCGAGTGCTTTACTTGTTTTATTCCGTTTTGTTTCTTTATTTCCTGGAAAAATTGAATTATACCAGAAATATGCATAAATACTAAACAGATTTTTATTGGATAAGAACAGGATTTAATACTACATCACAACACTTTCCCCTGTAAGAACAAAAATCTTCTTTTTACAGATAAATAAAAATAAAACTACAAGCACAAAACACACACAAATAAATAAATAAAATGATGTTTTACAGACATTACAGTTTAAGACCCTGCTCAAATGTTCATATTCCATTAGTTGTGAAAAGAATGCATAGTGTTCAGTCCCTGAATCATTCAAAGTCAGAACATTATTTTTGTGCAATCCCAACAAAAGAACTAGCATCTGCCTCTCTCAGACAGTAAAAAGTGCTTTTAGTATACAGGTGTCAAACATGTGGCCTGGGGGCCAAATCCGGCCCGCCAAAGGGTTCAGTTCCGGCCCTTGGGATAAATTTGTGAAATGCAAAAATTACACTGAAGATATGAACAATCCTTTTAGTTCAGGTTCCACATTCAGACCAATTCAATCTCCAGTGGGCAGGAACAGTCAAATACTATCATAATAACATATAAATAATGACAACTCCAATTTTTTTTTTCTTTATAAATGTAAATATTTTCATGTATTCACACTAAAACACAATATAATTTCGCAGAAAATGTGAATAACCTGAACAAATATGAACAACCTGAAATGTCTTAAGAGAAATAAATACAATTTTAATAATATCCCATCTGTTACAAAATGTTTTGTGTATTTGTAGATCCAATGTGATCTGTAAGTTATAATGTACATGTGTAAATGATCAACTGAGGCAGAATATTGTTAAAATTACACATTTTTTTCAGTTTGTTCAATTTATTCACATTGTTTGAGATGATAGTTTGTAGATGTAAACATCTTCATAATGTAATTTTACTTTTTTCGCTCTAAAACAGAGAAAAGTTTGGAGTTGACATTATTTATATATTATTATATTATAATTTTACTAGTTCGGCCCACTTCAGATCAAATTTAGCTGAATGTGGCCCCTGAACTAAAATGAGTTTGACACCTCTGTATTCAGTGAAGAGCCTTTTCTAAAATCATTGCTTGCTCTGCTTACAACGACAATAGAAGAACTGAAGTACATCTCATTCATGAAGCATATATTTTTTCTATTTCCCAAAGAATATTTCAGAAATGCAGATGTATAACATAAAAAAAGGAAAATCTTTTCTCAATAACACAATATGAAGGAGTAAAACTAGGTGAAGAAACACTGAAATATTTTTTTTTTGTTCAAAGTGTTTTTATTACATATCGAGTCTCAGAAAAGCATAATAGAGTCATTGTTTTTTTTTTTGTTTTGTTTTTTAACCCAAACCCATGAAGATTAATTAATGAATTAATTAATTCATTCATTCATTCATTAACTAGAAGCACTCGGAGAGCGCAGACCTCCGCCAAGGCTGATCAGTGCCCCCCCCCCCCCCCCGATCACCACCAAAATTTAATCATTTCTTCCTCATCCTATTTCCAACAAACCCTGAAAATTTCATCCAAATCTGTCCATAACTTTTTGAGTTATGTTCCACACTAACGATCAGTGGCCCCCCCCGTGGGCCCCCCCACCCCCGATCACCACCAAAATTTAATCATTTCTTCCTTATCCCATTTCCAACAAACCCTGAAAATTTCATCCAAATCTGTCCATAACTTTTTGAGTTATGTTGCACACTAACGGACAGACAAACAAACAAACAAACCCTGGCAAAAACATAACCTCCTTGGCGGAGGTAATTAATAAGGAACACAGATATTTGTCACAAACTTGCATTAATAAGATTACTGTGGAATAAGTGATGGATCGAGCTCTTTTATGTGATTCAGAACAGGTTGCCAGGTACTGAAAAACTTATTGGCACATCCTCTTATAGAATATCTGATTTTTTCCATTGTTACCTCCGCCAAGGAGGTTATGTTTTTGCCAGGGTTTGTTTGTTTGTTTGTCTGTCCGTTAGTGTGCAACATAACTCAAAAAGTTATGGACAGATTTGGATGAAATTTTCAGGGTTTGTTGGAAATGGGATAAGGAAGAAATGATTAAATTTTGGTGGTGATCGGGGGTGGGGGGGCCCACGGGGGGGGGGGGCACAGACCAGAAAATTTCATCAAAATCTGTCCATAACTTTTTGAGTTATGTTGCACACTAACAGACAGACAGACAAACAAACCCTGGCAAAAACATAACCTCCTTGGCGTGGGGGGGCCCACAGGGGGGGCCACTGATCAGCCTTGGCGGAGGTCTGCGCTCTCCAAGTGCTTCTCGTTAAATTATGTAAAAGATCCAGAAACCAAGATTTAAATGTTGGAGGTTGTTTATCTTTCCATTTTAGTAGTATTAGTTTACGAGCTATGAAAAATTTTTCAAGGATTCTGAATGACAATGTGAACCAAATAAACCAATGCTTTCTAGGTTTATCACCACCAAGTCCAGGGTTGTAGACTTCCATGTAAATGAATGTTTTCTGTATCTGGATTAAATTAACTGCAGACTCCATGAGGGTATTCAAGAGAAATATACTGTTCAAGAAGTGGAAGAGAACTCAAGATGTCAACTGTGAGTGAATAAAATCATCGCATCAATCAGCAGAGCAGAGATGGACAGAGAGAGAGAGAGATGGACAGAGAGAGAGAGACAGACAGAGAGAGAGAGAAATGGACAGACAGCGGGATGGTCCAACGGACGGTGAGAGGGGAACGAGAGGCTCTGTTAGTGTGAACGAAATGTGAAGGAGAGAGAGAGAGCAGATGAGATGAAGTAATGCCCAATGACAGCATGAAGAGACATCCCCTCTTCTCCAAGGTCATCTCCAGCTCCATCAATCTGTCTGTCCGAGCCACATGGGAACCAAAGCAGACACAAGATGACAAGATCCATAGAGAAGTGAGGAGACGAGCAACGCGGGACATTGATTTGGGGGAATGAATATGTGCAAAAGACGGGAAAGTGAGGAGAGGAGGGGGAAAAAAGGCTGGGAGAGAGAGAGAGAGAGAGAGAGAGAGAGAGAGAGAGAGAGAGAGAGAGAGAGAGAGAGAGATAACGTAAACAGCCTTGAGCACAGTGATGTGACCTAGCTTCCCCTCCTTCATCTCCTCCATGTGAAGGATGTGTGGGCCCCAGAGAAAGGGGGGGGGGGGGGGGGGACAGGCGAAGAAAAGGCACAGCCAAAAATAGCGCTGTGTTGTTGTAGAGGAAAACATGAACAAAAACCAGCTTCTAAACCACCAATTCCAGCCTGGAACGGGCCTCAGCCGCCGTGGAATGTGCTGACTGTTTCTGTTCAATCTGAGGCACTTAAACACTGCATGACTTCAGTACTCGCAAGGTTCTGCTCCTCAATAAATAAGTTTTAATGACATTTAAAGCACGATTAAAGACTAAAGAAGCCCCATAAAGGTTGGGAAACCTGATCAATACAGCGACTCTGCAATACACTGGAAGACACTCATTGAGAATACTTACATTTAGTAGTAGTAGTAGTAGTAGTAGTAGTAGTAGTAGTAGTAGTAGTAGTAGTAGTTGTTGTGGTGTAAGAAAATATTGGTTCTGCAACATATTGCGATATTTTCTTTCACAATACTATATCAATGTTAAAAAGTACTGTATTGATACTTTTAGGTATTTATTCAAATGTAGATATTGTGGAGGTTCATTTTTGGTTTTTTGTTTATATTTTACTATTATTTAAGGCTCTTTTATTAAATAATGTTGGTTCCTTAGTTGGGATTGCACAAAAATACTGTTCTGATGTTAGTTCTGAACTAATAGAATATGAACACTTGAACGGTATCTTAAACTGTAATGTCTGTAAAACAGAATTTCAGTTTGAACACAGGAACATTTTGTGATATAGCATTAGATCCTGTTGGGATCAAATAAAAAGGGGTTTAGTATTTGTGTATATTTCTGGTGTAATTCAATTCTTCAAGGAAATAATCATTTTAAAACAAGAAACAAACAAAAAAATCCCTTTTTAACAGTATCATGATATATTGTGATATATTGTATCGTGATCCTAGTATTGTGATTTGTATCGTATCATCAGATTCTTGTCAATACACAGCCCTAAAAAGTAGTAGTAGTAGTAGTAGTAGTAGTTTTATTTGGAGCTCATAGAATCATCAGATAACAGAACCATACAACATGGTCAAACTACATTTTTCTACGCTTGAAAAGGAGTGGGCAGAAGTATAACTTATTGACTCCATCCCCTTTTTGCAAACTAATAATCAAACTAGATCCACTTCCTTTGCTTTGCTAACATACATTTTCCTCTGTATATTTTTACAATAACACGAAACATCCACACAAACCATTCACATACACTTTTCTGATCACCTCACACACAATCAGATTTGCGTGTTGATTTGAGTGTAGAAAAACAGCAGCTGCAACCTTTCTATCAGAACATGTCCTTCAGTTATTTTGAATGCACTCATCCGGCTCGGTGCTGCACCTTAACCTCATAACTCTTAAAGAATCTGTAGTTTAGTTGACACATCTGACACTGACTACACCTCTACTGACTCAACTGGAAGCAAAGCCACAAAACGTCTTCAGTCTAGCAGGGCTCGTGACTGCGACTGAATTACGGTCGCATAGCCAGAGAATTTCGGTAGTGCGACTGTTTTTGAGATTATGATCGCACAGTGCGCCAATAAAAAAATGAGCGAAAATTAATACGTGCGCCTAGAATAATGGCTGCAGAAGTAACTCGTCAGCTGAAAATAAACAAGCTCCACGCCCCGCTGACTGAAGCGGAAAATCTAGTCCACGCCCCCTCGCGTGCGCAGGCGGCATAAACAAAGGGATCAAATAACTCCACCGACGTTTGAAACAATCTCCCGCCAAACCCGGTTTGTAGCCCTGGCGTTGTTCCAAGTATTTTCCCATGACGTAATGTATCCTGCAAGTCAGATGATCATGTTGCGCGAATCAACTTGCTACACGATCAGCTGACCGTAAAGGTGTCCATACACTGTGCGATTATTTCGATCGTTGCACGCAGCTCCATCTCAAACTGTGCGAATCAGTCGTACAGTCAGGCTCACGATTCCTGTTCTCACACTGTACGGACCGACGCTCGTATGCGACCTGACTGCTCACACTGTAGGACCATACACCACAGGACGCACCACACGTTCGAGTGTTGTATCCGGAAATACAACGTTAAAATATCAAGGAATCCGTAAAGCGCATAGACGATTGTGTATTGGCGTGAGCCACGAAATGGTAGTGCTAAACAAAAACCAACGAGCTGCTTTGGTAATATGTGCCATTATCTGTGAGGAATCAAAAAGAAGAAAGACAACGATGTGTTTGGTGCAGGCATTGGTTGTCCAGACGTGGACAGTATGGGCTGTCATCCTACAGCAAAGAGAACTAGAGTAAGCTGCAACAGCTAAACTGCACTAGGACAACAGCCAGCTACTGTTAGCTTGTACACTACTGTACGCGTCCGTGTTCACACATGCTCAGTGTGAGAATTTGCGGCACATCGGTTCGTGACACTGCTTTGGACAGTACGATACACTCAGCGAGGAGCGAGTAGGATTTCAAACAGCTCCGTTTCCTTGCGAACACACGATTGCTGGTCGTGAGGTGGTCGTGAGGTGCTAATCGCTTCTCTTTACCCCATGTACACTGCACGAAGCACGACACAAACGATTAGAGGCACATCTGGCCCGATCCCAGAAATAGTCGCACAGAGTGAGAAATCGTCTCTAAACTCGCACAGTGTAAGGCCGCCTTAACCAGCGAATCGAGGGGCTAATGAATAAACGACAAGCGTATCCAGAACGTGTACATGAGTCGTCAAAAGTTGACTTGACTTCAGGCGTGGTGTAGACCACAGTGACTAAGGGCCTTAGGCCATGAAATAAAAAAAGTTGGTTGTTGCAAATAATGGTGTGATTCGTCTTTCTTCTCCAAGAACCAACTAAAGTTATATACCACACATTGACAATTATTTTGCACCTGATGTTAATGTAAGCTTTTTCTTTCATACTCTATTCAAATACTTTATTCTAGGTTGGTACCATTGCTTAATAGATATAGGAATATTACTTGGTATGGCCAAGAGTTTTGCTTGTTCTCCAAATTTTTTATATAATAGTGGTGCGCCTAGATTTTAGCCTGTGCTCCTAACTTTTTAGGGTTAGGAGCACAGTGCTCCTAGGTCAAAAAGTTAATTTTGAGCCCTGGTCTAGTCTGAACCGACTAAAGGTGGGAACAAAACATGTTTACAGCTGAGATCCACTTCAAACATATCCAGTCCATGTGAGCATATGACTGAGTGAGGAGGTGAAACAATAGCACGCACACAAAGAGAGAGAGAGAGAGAGAGAGAGAGAGAGAGAGAGGTGAAACAATACCATACACACAAAGCCAGATAGATAGATAGATAGATAGATAGATAGATAGATAGATAGATAGATAGATAGATAGATAGATAGATAGATAGATAGATAGATAGATAGATAGATAGATAGATAGATAGATAGATAGATAGATAGATAGATAGATAGATAGATAGATACTTTATTAACCCCGAGGGAAATTCCAGTATTCCGCAGCTTTGCATACACCACAAGACAAAAAACAGACAGGCCAACACAAAACAAAACAAAAAACGGTGGGTTAGTAACCAGGTTGACATTAAGGCTTGTATATATATTCTAAAAGACACTTGCTGAAGAATTTCCTCTAAAAGAGCTTCCTGTACAATACTATAAATAAAGACTTCTGATTGTATTTACACATTTCAGGGCAGTGATATAAAGTGAAAAAGTGATATAAAGTAAAACAGTAATGTAAGTATAATAGTGATTTAAGTGATCTACGGTGTTTTGAAAAGTAGGTGTAGTCCAACTACATAAGGTGCTTTGATGTTTGCCAGTCTCTTCGTATCAGTCCTAATGTGGTCCTGAAACTTACAAGAAACTTACAAGAATACATCCCAGCACAGAGGAAGGATGTCAACAACATGGCTTCTTTAAGGTGTTGATAATAATAATAATGCATTTTATTTGGTGGCATCTTTCAAGTCACCCAAGGTCACCTTACAGACAATAAAAAGCATAAGATAACCAGAAAAGCACTCTGAGAGTGCAGACCTCTGCCAAGGCAGATCACCCCCCCCAAATCACCACCAAAATGTAATCATTTGTTCCTCGTGCAAGTATCAACATTTCTTGAAAATTTCATCCAAATCCGTTCATAACTTTTTGAGTTTACTTTGCTAACAGACAAACAAACAAACAAACAGACCGACCCCAATGAAAACATAACCTCCGCCGTTCCTTAGCGGAGGTAACAACATCTAACATAATTGAAACAAAACAACCTAAAACAAGTGTGGTGTCCAGTGTCCAATCAGAGTGAATATGACAGTTTGGAGTTTGGCTTCTTTAAGGTCTTCTGTAATGTCTGTAAAGTTATCAAAAAATAGTGCTAACAATTTGGCAATACGCTGAAATATATTCATTTGAGTCATATCCTGGAAGAATTTATTAATTGACAAGTTATATTTCTTTAATTCTAGCATTGGCCTGACTTTTCCAGGAATTCTGACAAAAGATTTTATAATAGCTAAGAAGCTACAGCATCAAATATGATGACAGGTCCCATTTTGCACACAGACATTTTCTTCTAATTTGCCATGAATCATTAACCTTGGAGGAAAACCAAACCCAAGATGATTTTACTTGGATGCATTTATTCAATGTAGCGTTTGTGTGAAGTTTGAACATGACAATAACAACCTGAACAGCATTAATCAGTTTACGAGCTGCATTTAATCACAACACATCTGCAAACACATACCCTGTAATAAGCGCTGGTGTGTGGTGTTGATGGCTCTGGAGAATGGTGAGACTGACTTCTGATAGAGACCAAAGGAACAAAGTGTTGAATATTCAGCAGAAGGCCAAGGACACACACCCACAGAAACAACGGGAGCTTTCCTTCCTCTCTGCGACTTTTTCTTCCTCTCTGTATTTCCTTCCTCCCTCCCTCCTCTCTCACTCCATCTCTCCTGATAATACAGCTCTAATAATAGCCGAGTTGCATCGAGACAATCATTCAATGGAATCTAGGGCAGCCACTGCAGAGGCAGTATGGAAAATCCCTCCCGTCTCCTCCAGCCCGCATGC